>NC_057753.1:3096647-3126428 GCF_004010195.1 Chiloscyllium plagiosum
GTTTCCAAGGATTTCAGCAAGGCTTTGGACAAGGTCCCTCATGGAAGTTTAGGATGATTGGGATCCACGGTGACTTGGCTACATGGATTCAGAATTGGCTTGCCCATACAGGGCAAAGGGTAGCGATGGAAGGGTGCTTTTTCAGGCTGAAGGTCCCTGACTAGTGTTGTTCTACAGGGATCGGTACTGGAACTTCTACCATTTGTGATATACATAAATGACTGAGATGAAAACATAGGTCAATGGGTTAGTAAGTTTGCAGGTCAGGCAGCATCCGAGGAGCAGGAAAACTGACGTCTCGGGAATCTCCTGCCTGAAACGTCGATTTTCCTGCTCCTCGGATGCTACCTGACCTGCTGTGCTTTTCCAGCACCACTCTGATCTCCAGCATCTGCAGTCCTCACTTTCGCCTAGTAAGTTTGCAGTCAACGCACAGATTGGTGGAGCTGTGGATAGTGTAGAAGGTTATCAGAATATAGATCGGTTGCGGATATCAGCCGAGAAATGGCAGATGGAGATCAATGCGGATAAGTGTGAGATGCTGCACTTTGGAAGATGAAACGTTAAGGGAAAGTGACAGTTAATGGCAGGACCCTTAACAGCATTGATGTACGGAAGGATCTTCGGGTTCAAGTCGATAGCTCTCTGAAATTGGAAACACAGGTAGGTAAGGTGGTGAAAGAAGGCCTTTACTGGTTGACGAATTGAGTACAAAAATTAGTTGGATAGAGCTCTTAAGGATAAGTGGAACAAGGGTTATGGGGATAAGGCAGGGACAGGATACTGATTGAGGATGATCAGCCATGATCATAATGAATGGTGGTGCTGGCTCGAAGGGCAGAATGGCCTACTCCTGCACCTATTGTCTATTGTTAGTTATCTTGATGCAGCTTTCGAAGACTTTGCTGAGAATACTGCATTCAGTCCTGGTCGCCACATTACAGGAAGGAGGTGGAGGGTTTGGAGAGGGCACAGAAGAGGTTAACCAGGATGCTGCCTGGATTAGAGAGCCTGAGAGGCTGGAAAAACTCAGGTTATTTTCTCTGGAGTGGCAGGGAATGAGAGGAGACTGGATAGGAGCCGAGGAAACGATGAGCTGCATAGACAAGGTTGGCAGTCACAATCGTTTTCCCAGGATTGAAATGTCTCATGCTCAGGGGAATGCATTGAAGGTGAGAGAGGGACTGTGAAAAGGAGACGGGAGGGTCAGGTTTTTTACACAGAGTGGTAGGAGACTGGAAAGCAGTGTCAGTGTGGGGCTGGTTGAGGCACAGACAATAAGGGCATTTAAGGGACTTTGAGATAAGTGTATGAATGTGCAGGGAATGGAGGGATATAGTCCAAGGTTTGGTTTCATTTAGCATCATGTTTGGCACATTCCTGTGCTGTACTGCTCTATATTCTAACTGTCCTACTCTCATCCAAACACTTGGTCACCTCCTCAACACACACTGTTAGGCATAACCTCCCTCTGACAACATTGTTAACTCTCCCTAATTAAATCTTGCCTCTCCAAATGGAAATTAATTTTCTTCTGCATTTTTTTTAAGATTCCCTACAGTGTAGAAACAGGCCCTTCGGCCCAACAAGTCCACACCGATCCTCGGAAGAGTAACCCACCCAGACCCATTCCTCTACCCTATATTTACCCCTGTGGGCAATTTAGCGTGGCCAATTCACCCTAACCTGCACATCTTTGAGTTGGGGGAGGAAACCCATACAGACGTGGGGAGAATGTGCAAACTCCACACAGACAGTCGCCCTGAGGCTGGAATCGAACCTGGGACCCTGGCGTTGTGAGGCAGCAGTGCTAACCACTGAGCCACCGTGCCACCCTACTCTTCACTCAACCATCCTACCAATCTTACCATCATCAGCAAATGTACTTATCATCTCTCCCAATTCTCATCCACAGAGTTGTGGAGTTATTTAGAATTTTTTTTTCTTAGAATTACAGAACACCTACAGGCCCTTCAGCCCAACACGTCCACACCGACCCTCCGAAGAGTAACTCACCCAGACCCGTTCCACTACCCTATATTTACCCCTATGGGCAATTTAGCACGGCCAGTTCACACTAGCCTGCACATCTTTGGGTTGTGGGAGGAAACCGGAGCACCCGGAGGAAACCCATACAGACACGGGGAGAATGTGCAAACTCCACACAGATAGTTCCCCGAGGCTGGAATTGAACCCGGGTCCCTGGCGTTGTGAGGCAGCAGTGCTAACCACTGAGCCACCATGCCACCCCCTATTTTTCTCCACTACGTTACTTACCACCGATGTTAGACTCATTGGTCTATAGTTCCTGGTCTGTCTCTATCACCCTCCTTATTAAGTGGAACCGCATTAGCTATCCTCCAGTCCTGTGGCCAGAAATGACTTAAAACTTTGGGTCAGGGCGCCTGTAATTTCTTCCCTCATCTCCCACGACAGCACGGCAGACAGTTCTTCCGCCTAGGCTATTTGTCCACTTTTAAATCAGTCAAAAACAACCTCATTTCTTAGGAACTGCTTTTGTGTGTTGTGTTCTTCTACAACTGGAGGAGATCTCGGGATAAAAATTGTCTCAGCCGCTGCCGATAATATCCTGCTTTAGTTAGGAAGGTTCTCTTTGCTTTCAATGGAAATCTCTTGTTGGTTTTGATTTCTTAGTTTCATTACCCCATCGGTTTGAGGGAGTAAAAAAGGAAATGAATTCCAGAGAAACTGGAGTTGTCTGTTCTGAATTTCTAAGCTGGATTCACAGTTTTAGTAAACATCAACTCTTTACACAGGGAATGATTTGCAGACAGGAAACTCAAACCAAGCATCACATCGAGATCTGGAGTCACTCGACCGATCAGAGCCGAAATAAGAGGGGCCTTTGACTGTGGAAGGAGAAATGTTCTGTGACAGAAAGTGTTTTTTTAAAAGTAAGTGTGACTGAAAGATCACTGCAACACGCTTTGGAGTGAGAGTGTTCCTGTGTACGGACAATGGAAAGAGCTTTAAACAGTTCCACAGAGTGGGGAGAAAGCGGCGCACCGCCAGCAGGGAGAAACCATATGTGTGTAGACGAGGTTTCAAATGATAATCCAATCTGGAGAGAGAGGGCAGCACAAGGACAGCTGCATCATGGAGAAACCAGGGAAATGTGTAAACTGGGAGAAAGGATTCAATTCCGATCTGAGTTTGAAATCCCTTGGTGCGATCACATTGGGGGGAGAGTGCTCCCAAGTATGGGAAAGAATTCACGTGGTCATGGCCGAACGATGGACCAACTTACTGACTCTTGACTCAAGACCCTTTAAATGTGCTGACTTTCTGAGATGAGCTTTCAAAGTCCGAGGAATCTGTTGATCCACGCAGCGGATGGGGAGAAACTATTCACCTGCTTCGTGTGTCGGAAGCAGTTCATTCTCAGTGAGTTTGTGCTGAGGCAAAACCTTTTAAATGTTCTGGGGGGACTTTTAAAAGCAGCGATGATCTGCTGAGACACGAACAGCAGGGACTGGGTTCTGCTGAAGTTGCTGCTGTTAATCACATCCAGAACCTGACCATCCTCATTCTAAGAGAACTTGCCTCTGTTGATGTAAATAGTCACTCTGACGAGGTTGAAGTGTAATATTCTGGATGTAGATTAAATAAATCAGCTTTGTGTCAAATGCACAGTTGTCAAGTCCTTGCGGGGAGGCTGATGTCCTGTTACTGATTGATTCATGTTTTAGCTCCTTTCTCCTCTTGATGTAAGACTTTTTATAGAGTCGTAGAATCCCTATATTGTGGAAACAGGCCTTCATCCCAACAAGTCCACACTGACCCCCAGACCCATTCGCCTACCTTATTACTCTGCATTTACCCCTGACTAATGCACCTAACCTACACATTCCTGAACACTCTGGGCAATTTAGCCTGGCCAATCCACCCTAACCTGCACATCTTTGGACTGTGGGATGGAACCAGAGCACCCAGAGGGAACCCACGCAGACCCGAGGGGGAGAATATGCAAACTCCCCACAGTTGCCCAAGGCTGGAATTGAACACAGGTCACTCGCACTGAGAGGCAGCAGTGTAAGCCACCTTCCACCACTTCAGACTGTAACCTCTGATGTAACGTAGGAAAATGCTACAGTAAACATGCACAGGAAGATCCCATACTTAGAAATGTGATTATAGGGGTGGCAGAGTGGTTAGCACCATTGCCTCACAGCGCCAGGGACCCGGTTCGATTTCAGCCTCGGGTGACTGTGCAAACTCCACACATACAGACATTCTCCCCCCCACATCTACCTGGGTTACCTCCGAGAGCTCTTGTTTACCATGCTAAATTACCCATAGCGTACAGTAGATCTGTTAGCCACAAGGTTACAGGGATAGGTTAGAGGACTGGGTCTGGGTGGGATGCTGTTTGGAGGGTCGGTGTGGGCTTGTTGGGCCGAAGGGCCTAAATGGATTCTCTAATCAGAATCGCTACATTGTGGAAAGAGGTCACTTGGCCCATCAAGTCTGCAACAACTCTCTGAAGAGTATCCCACCCAGATGCAGCGTTTTCTACCCCTCCTCCCCCCACATCCCCAACCCTCACACTTACTATGGCCAATCTACCTAAAGTGCACATCTTTGGGCTGAGAGAGGAAACCAGAGCACCCAGAGGGGACCCAAGCAGACACTGGGAGAATGTGCAAACTCCTCATAGACAGTCACCCAAAGCTGCAATCCAATCTGGGGCTGTTAATCTGCCAGGAGAAAGTGAGGTCTGCAGATGCTGGAGATCAGAGCTGAAAATGTTTTGCTGGAAAAGCGCAGCAGGTCAGGCAGCATACAGGGAACAGGAGAATCGACGTTTCGGGCATAAGCCCGTCTTCAGGAAGAAGCCTGAAGAAGGGCTTATGCCCGAAACGTCGATTCTCCTGTTCCCTGGATGCTGCCTGACCTGCTGCGCTTTTCCAGCAACACATTTTCAGCTGTTAATCTGCCGCCCAGTCCATTGGTTCATTGATGGTTCTTGAGGGATGAGTATAGAACAGTTCACCAGCAAAACCCGCCGACCCTTCACAATAACCTCATGAGAACTTGCCCATCCATCTTCAAGGGCCCACCTGTAGCTTTAGTTGGAGATTTCATCTGACAGTTTTTTTTTATTCATTTGTGGGAGTTGGGCATCATTGACTGGCCAGCATTGACAAGGTGGTGGTGAGCTGCCTTCTTAAACGGCTGCAGTCCACTTGCTGTGGGTTAACCCACAATGCCGGTAGGGAGGGAATTCCAGGATTTTGACCCAATGACTGTGAAGGAACAGCAGTATATTTCCAAGTCAAGATGGTGAGTGGCTTGGGAGGGGAACTTGCAGGTGGTGGTGTTCCCAAGTAACTGCTGCCCTTGCCCTTCTCGATGGAAGTGGTCGTGGGTTTGGAAGCGGCTGTTTAAGGATCTTAAGTGAATTTCAGCAGTGCATCTTGTAGATAGTACACACTGCTGCTACTGAGCCCCGGTGGTGAAGAGATTGACTGTTTGTAGATGTGGTGCCAATCAAGCGGGTTGCTTTGTCCTGGATGGTGTCAAGCTTCTTGAGTGTTACTGGGGCTGCCCCATCCAGGGCAAGTGGGGAGTGTTCCATCCCACTCCTGACTTGTGCCTTGTAGATGGTGTTTAGACTTTGGGGTGTCAGGAGATGAGTTACTCGCCACAGTATCCCTAGTCTCTGACCTGCCACGGCGTTTATGTGGTGAGTCCAGATGAGTTTCTGGTCAATGGTAACCCAAACGATGCTGACAGTGGGGGGTTCAGTGATGGTAATACCGTTGAATGTCATGGGGCAGTGGTTAGAGCGTCTCTTATTGGTGATGGTCATTGTCTGGCATTTGTGTGGTGTGAATGTTACTTGCCACTTGTCTGCCCAAGCCTGGATATTGTCCAGATCTTGTTGCATTTGAGCACAGACTGCTTCAATATCTGAGGGGTCGGGAGTGGTGCTGAACACTGTGCAACCATAGGCGAAAATGGTTCTGACCTTATGATGGAGGGAAGGTCATTGATGAAGCAGCTGAAGACTGTTGGGCCTGGGACACTACCCTGTGGGACTGCTGCAGGGATGTCCTGGAGCTGAGATGACTGACCCTTCACAACCACAGCCATCTTCCTTTGCGCCAGGAAGATGGAACATCTGACAGTGCATTGCCCCCTCAGTAGTGCAATGGAATATCAACCTGGATTTTCTGCTCACGTTTCTGGATATGAATGTCAACCCTTGTCACTCAAAGATGGGAATGCAACCATTAAACTGTGACTGACACGCTGGATTATTTCAGTTCACAGACGTTCGGTCACTCTCGTGCACTAGTGTTAGATTTGGGTCTGGGATTAGCCAGAGGTGATCTAAAAACATTTTATTAAGAAGCAAGAATTTCAAGATGATACAGAAGAGGCAGAAAACACAGATGAGGGTAACAGGCGAGAACTGTTTACTGATCCCAGACTGGACAAACGGAAAACATGTTGTTTCTCCGTCTTCCTGGGCTGGCTGGAACATTAGGCTGAAGCCAGCCCAGATTAATCTGAAAACCTGCTTCACACATGAAGCATGGGATTCTCCCTTCCCCTTCACTGTCACTCTCCATGTTTCATGTTCTTTTTATATACGTGGTAACAGGCCTCAATTGCCAACTCCAGACGCTCTCTGCATAAGAGGGAGCACTATTCCTATAATGTTCTACAAAGATAAGATTTTATTGAAGGTATTTTAGATTAGATTCCCTACAGTGTGGAAACAAGCCCTTCAGCCCAACACGTCCACACCGACCCTCCGAAAAGCAACCCACCCAGACCCATTCCCCTGCGTTTACCCCTGACTAATCCACCTAACATTACGAGCAATTTAGCATGGCTAATTCACCTAACCTGCACATCTTTGGACTGTGGGAGGAAACCGGAGCACCCAGAGGAAACACACACAGACCCAGGGGAGAATGTGCAAACTTCACACAGACAGTTGCCCGAGGTGGGAATTGAACCCGGGTCCCTGGCGCTGTGAGGCAGCAGTGCTAGCCACTGTGCCGCCTCCAATTAAATAGTGATTCTTGCAGCTCTCCCAACATTGGGATGGGAATGTTATTATTAATATATGCATGGAACCCGTGAATCCCTACAGTGCAGTAAGAGGCCATTTAGCCCATCCAGTCTGCACAGCATCCTATTGCCCCAACCCTGCATTTATTCAGAAGTGGGAGCACTGTTCCTATAATGTTCAACAAAATTAAGATTTTAATGAAGGTAATAAATAGTGATTCTTGCAGCTCTCCCAACTTTGGGATGGGAATGTTATTGTTGATGTATACATGGAACCATTGAGTCCATATGTGCTACATGCTAAATTGCCCATAGTGTTAGGTGCATTAGTCAGAGGGAAATGCGTCTGGGTGGGTTACTCTTCGGAGGGTCGGTGTTGACCTGTTTCAGTACTGCAGGCAATCATTTGACATGGCTAATCTGCCAAGCCTGCATATCCCTGGACATGATGGGGCAATTTGCCATGACCAATCCACCTAGCCTGCACATATTTGAACTGTGGGAGGAAACTAGAGTACCCAGCAGAAACCCACGCAGACGATCTCTTCAGAGTAAATGTGCAAACTCCACACAGACAATCACCTAAGCTTGGAATTGGACCTGAGTGCCTGGCACTGTAAGGCAACAGTGCTCACCACTGCACCACCACGCTGCCCAATCAATATATTCCACTGAACTAGACTCAGGGAGTTGCTTCAATTCCCAAATGCTTTTGTGATTTTTCTGTCTTTTTTATTCTAAGTGGGGCATCCTATTGATCCTGTTCAATCAAGAGCCCTGGAGGAATATTGCTGAGTGATTCAATACTCTCGTTATCTGGTGGGATTATCTGCTCTCCCCTTACGGGAGAGTCTCGCACAAAAGGGGTCTCAGAATAAGGGGTCACACATTCAAAGCAGAGAGAATGGAGGGATTCATTTTTTTTTTCAGAAGGTGTGAATCTGTGCAATTCTTTACTGAAGAGGGCTGCTGAGGCCACGATGTTAAGTATATTCAAGTCTGAGATAGATTTTTGATCAGGCAGGGAAGTGGAGGATTATCAGGATCAGCCTTGATCTCATTCAGACCCGACGGACTGAATGACTTATTTCTGCTCCTACATCTTCTACTGTGTGTAGATCAGCAGCAGAAGTACTTGCAGTCAGTTTGAAATTAACTCCAGTATTTCCTCTTCTTGAACATCTAGTCTTGAAAGATAGGGAATGGGACAAAGCCAGATTTCTAAAAGGGCAAAGTCTTTTGTTTCAATCGTCACTGTGCTGCCTGCGGAAAGGGTTCATTTTTTGACCAGTTTTCAAAAAGGCAGTGAAAGGTTTCGCAAATGTTCACAAATTTCCAGGTCAAAACTCCAAATGCCAGTTTCGCGGCTGCTTGCTTTTGGCATTTTCTCAGCTTTGCCCAAGGTTAGTCAGTTATTTTGTTCTTTTTTTTTCCCCAAAGTTCTCTAATAGGACTGTTGGAAGCTAAGACTCCACAAAGATTTGCTTTTATTGGTAAGCTTTAAACTTCTCAAATCAGAAAGAGTTAAAGAGAATGGGGGTTTCCCACAGCTGCTGAGCTCCAGATTATGACCTCCGTTCTATAATTACCTTCAGGGAATCACACCCTGTGCTGCTTTTACAAACAAGTTGTCACACATGGTGGATCAGTGGTTAACACTGCTGTCTCACAGCACCAGGGTCCCAGGTTTGATTCTAGCCTTGGGCGACTGCGTGGAGTTTGCATGTTCGCCCCGTGTCTGTATGGGTTTCCTCCCACAACCCAAAGATGTGCAGACCAGGTGAATTGGCCATGCTAAATTGCCTATAGTGTTAGGTGCACCAGTCAGAGGGAAATGGGTCTGGGTGGGTTACTCTTCGGAGGGTCTGTGTGGACTGGTTGGACCGAAGGGCCTGTTTCCACACTGTTGGGGAATCTAATCATCATTAAAATTTACTCCTCCTCAGTATTTTCTCTCTTCTCAGTACAAAAGCTGGCACAATTTTAGATTAGATAACAATTGGGCACTTCCCTTGCAGCTGGCATATGGAGACAATCGTGCCCATTGTCAATCTATCATCACAGAAACTGCACAGGAGATAAACAGTTTCAAACCTGTTTAATAAATGCGATGATTTTAGCATCAGGCTAGTCCTCTGCGGCATGGTGGCTCAGTGATTAGCACTGCTGCCTCACAGCAGCAGGGTCCCAGGTTCGATTCCAGCCTCGGACGACTGTCTGTGTGGAGTTTGCACATTCTCCCCCTTGTCGGCGTGAGTTTCCTCCGGGTGCTCCGGTTTCCTCCTACAATCCAAAGATGTACAGGTCAGGTGAATTGGCTGTGCTAAATTGCCAATTTAGCCACATTAGTCAGAGGGAAAAGGGTCTGGGGGGTTGCTCTTCAGATGATCGGTGTGGACTGGTTGGGCCGAAGAGCCTGTTTCCACACTGTAAGGAATCTAATCTAAACCACACTGCCCAGCAAAGGAGGTGGTGAAAATGTGACGGTCGATCGGAGTTTCTGTGCTTGAGCAGGTTGGTTGGAATGCCAGCTTTGGGCATTCCGATGTCTTTCCGCTTGCTCGGGAATCAATGGCCTTTTCGAGTGGTAAGTGATGAGGGTTGCTTATCTGACACAACAGTGACAGGAAGCTGCAGAACAGCATCAGACAGAGACTGCGAGGTGTCTGACTCAGGAGCACTGTTCACTCGCTGCTTACTGCTGTCAATGAGGACTTCACCATCTGCTGATATCAGGGAGGCAGTTTTGATGACGGTCAGACCGAGCAGCCTCTCAATCCCATCACAGCATGTAGACTTCCGTGGCCACATTGAATTACTTGACGTCAACGGGTCCAGTGTTATTTGCACAGTACCTCCCGGTCCACAGCATCATTCTCTTGGCTCCTTGCAAGTCAGCACTGGAAAAGCACAGCAGGTCAGGCAGCATCTGAGGAGCAGGAGAGTCGAGGTTTTGGGCATTAGCCCTTCAGGATGAAGGGCTTATGCCTGAAATGTCTACTCTCCTGCTGCTCAGACACTGCCTGACCTACTGTGTTTTCCAGCACCACACTTATGGACTCTGATCTCCAGCATCTGCAGTTCTCACTTTTTCTCTCTCTCTCTGCTTTCAACTGAGGCAGTCTTCTGTCAGTTGTACTAATGCTGTGCATCAGGTCGGTTTTGAAACAAACCATCCCGATTTGGAAATATATCGCTGTTCCTTCACCGCACAGGCAGAAAATCCTGAAATTCCTTTCCGTACCTCAGTGTGGGTGTCCCTCCACCTCAAGGACTGCAGCAATTCACGGACACAGCCCATCACCACCTTCTCCCAGACAATTAGGGATGCACAATGAATGCTGGTCTAGCCAGCAAAGCCCAAATCTCTTCGACTGACTTGTAAAAATTGCACCGAAAATCAATTTCAGATTGAAATATAAATTCATAATTTTATTGCAGGGGTTTGTGTTGAAGCATTTTTAAAAATGTTTGTCTTTCATGGATTGGGATATCGCTGTCAGGTCTGATACATGTTGTTCATTCCTCAGTGAATGCTTGACCAATTCAAAGGTAAATAAGACTCAAACACCTTGCTGTGGATCCAGAGTCACGTGCAGACCAGACTATGAAAAGACTGCAAATTTCCTTCTATAAACTGCATTAATGAACCAGATGGGTTGAAATTCGGGCAGCACTGCTGCCTCACACTGCCAAGGATCCAGGATCAATTCCTATTGGTCAGAGTATTGAGTACAGGAGTTGGGAGGTTATGTTGCACATATATAGGACATTGGTTAGGCCACTGTTGGAATATTGTGTGCATTTCTGGTCTCCTGCCTATCGGAAAGATGTTGTGAAACTTGAAAGGGTTCAGAAACTATTTACAAGAAAGTTGCCAGGGTTGGAGGATTTGAGCCAAAGGGAGAGGCTGAACAGGATGGGGCTGTTTTCCCTGGAGCATTGGAGGCTGAGAGGTGACCTTATGGAGGTTTACAAAATTATGAGGGCATGGATAGGGTAAATAGGCAAAGTATTTTCCCTGGGGTCGGCGAGTCCAGAACTAGAGGGCATAGGTTTAAGGTGAGAGAGGAAAAATATAAAAGAAACCTACGGGACAACTTTTTCATGCAGAGGGTGGTGTGTGTATGGAATGAGCTGCCAGAAAAAATGGTGGAGGCTGGTACAGTTGCAACATTTAAGAGGCATTTGGATGGGTATATGAATAGGAAGGGTTTGGAGGGATATGGGCCGGGTGCTGGCAGGTGGGACTAGATTGGGTTGGGATATCTGGTCGGCGTAGATGGGTTGGACCGAAGGCTCTGTTTCCATGCTGTACATCTCTATGACTGACTTTGTGGAGTTTGCACATTCTCCTCCGTATCTGCATGGATTTCTTCCAGGTACTCCAGTTTCTTCCCACAGTCCAGAAATGTGCAGGTTGGGTAGATTGGCTATGAGAAATGCAGGGTTAAAGAGTGGGTTGGGGGGGGGGGGGGGGGTGGGAATCATGATGGGCTGCTTTTCAGAGGGTCGGTGTGGACTTGATGGGCCAAATGGCTTGCTTCCACTCACTGGGAGGGATTCAGTGAAATTAAGGGTGAGCATCACAGATACTTTTTCAAGCCAATTTGGAGTCTGGGCTGACACCAATTGTTAAAGGTTCACTTGAGAATGTAAGTTTTTAAAAAGTTTCGCGATTTCCATATGAAAGAAGAGAAACTAACATGGTCATTCTAACAGATGAGAGACTTAACAAACAATCAAGGTATTTTTCAATGTATAATTTCAGTTCCATCACAGTGTAACCATTTGCTATAAATTCTGTATCTTACAATTGTATACTCCACAGCCACCTGATGAAGGAGCAGTGCTCCGAAAGCTAGTGCTTCCAATTGAACCTGTTGGGCCAGAACCTGGCGTTTTAACTTTTCAAACTGCAGCCACAAAAATCACTGGGAGGGATTCAGTGAAATTAAGGGTGAGCATCACAGATACCTTTTCAAGCCAATCTGGAGTCTAGACTGACGCCAATTGTCAAAAGTTCACTTGAGAATGTAACTTTTAAAAAGAAGTTTTGCGATTTACATATGAAAGAAGAGAAACTAACATGGTCATTCTAACAGATGAGAGACTTAACAAACAATCAAGGTATTTTTCAATGTATAATTTCAGTTCCATCACGGTGTAAACATTTGCTATAAATTCTGTATCTTACAATTGTATACTCCACAGCCACCTGATGAAGGAGCAGCGCTCCGAAAGCTAGTGCTTCCAAATAAACCTGTTGGGCCAGAACCTGGCGTTTTAACTTTTCAAACTGCAGCCACAAAAATCAGTGACATTTACAGAATACTAAACTCCAGACTCTTCTGGGAGGTGTTAGCGTGATCAACAGCAGGATCTAACCCCAGCTATCATTTGTGAACACGCTGATGTGTCAGCAGGTTTGATGGCTGACTGAAACCCTTCCCACACACACAGCAGACAAATGGTTTCTCCCCAGTGTGAGTTCGCTGGTGTATTACCAGGTTAAAAGACTTTGTGAAACTCCTTCCACACACAGAGCACATGAACGGCCTCTCCCCTGTGTGAATTCGCTGGTGTATCAGAAGGTTGGATGGATGAGTGTATCCCTTCCCACACACAGAGCAAATGAAGCATCTCTCCCCAGTATGAACCCGTTGATGAGCTATAAGGTTGGGTGAAGACCTGAACATTTTCCCACAACTTGCACAGCTGAAAGGCCTCTCCTCTGTGTGTGTTTGTTGGTGTTCGAGCAAATGGGAGGACCGAGTGAATCCTTTCCCACACTCGGAGCAGGTGAACGGTCTCTCCCCTGTGTGAACTCGCTGGTGTGCAGTGAGGTTGGATGAAGACCTGAACCGCTTTCCGCAGGAAGAGCACTTGAACGGCCTCTCCTCGGTGTGAGTTTGTTGGTGAGACTGGAGGCAGGATAACTGACTAAATGCTTTCTCGCAGACCGAGCAGGTGTATGGTTTCTCACCAGTGTGACTGCGTCGATGGTTTTCCAGTAGGGATGGGTAGTTGAATCCTTTACCACAATCCTCACATTTCCATGGCTTCTCCATCGTGCTGATCTCCTTCTCCGAATTGGACAATCATGAGAAACATCGTCCACTCACTGGGCGCATACAAACAGACGCTCTCTGCTGTGATGGTGCAATGTTTGTTCAAACTCCAGAACTGGTTCACGTACTTTGCTGGAACACTCCTATTTAGGAGGACGGGACAGGGGTGCTTCTCCAGTCTCTCAGTACCTCTTCAGTCACACGGAACGTCTGAAACATTTTCTCACAGAACAGGCAAATCCTTCCTCAGTCAAAGGCTCATCATATTCATCAAAGTCGTGGCCTGGTTCTTTATTTGGGTCCCCCCTCGAGAACACCTCCCTCTTTTTTAAGATCTTGCAATAAGGAGTTCACGAACTCTGTGCAACCAACCCGTATGACCTGGGGTGTGGGGGGAATGCAAGAAAAAAGAGTTTACAACATTCTCCTCCCCCACTCCCTCTGCAACCAAACCCCCCCTGACCTGGGGGGAAAATGCAGGGAAGTGGGTTTACAACATTCTCCTCCCCCCACTCCCCCTGTAACCAACCCCCCTGACCTGGGGGGGAAATGCAAGAAAGAGGGTTTACAACATTCTCCTCCCCTCACTTCCTCTGCAACCAACCCCCTGACCTGGGGGGAAAATGCAGGGAAGAGGGTTTACAACATTCTCCTCCCCCAACTCCCTGTGCATCAAATCGTATGACCTGGAGGAAAATGCAGCGGAGTGTTTACAACATTGTTACTCCCACCTACTCCCTCATCTGCAGGTCCGCGCAGGCGCACCCACTGTCCGGAGCAGGCGCAGTACACCTGTCGCCAGCTGCAGGGCTCGATCTGCCTCGCTTTGGAGCGGCCGACGCCGGGGCTGGGGTGGGATCGAACAGCGAGCGGCGTCTCGCGCTGGCCCGAGCCGGTTGCCCTGGAAACCTTTGTCTCGGCGAGCAAGTGGAAAAGGAAGGGGAAACAATGGGTGGAGGGGGCGGGGCTCCGTCGCCGTCCGCTTCGCCTCCAGCCTTGGGATCCGAGGACGTCACTGTCGAGCGCTGCTGCCGTCCCTCTATTGGCTTCTCGAGTCGTTCCCCGCCCCCAAAGGTTGTCGTCACAATGCGTCTCAATGCCCAATGAGCTTCCAGAGTAGGACTGCCTCTTCTGTGCAACCTCTGGGTGCAAATTGATGTAACCCTTTCTATTTCTCTTCTCACCCTGGGAGGCTGGGAAGGAGGGGAGAAACTGGCCACTTGTGTCATAGGAAGGAAATGCAAGGGACGGGCAGATTTTGCAATGGTTAGTTCTTCAAAGTGGGCCTGAATTTTCAGGATTGTCAAAGAAGCAAAGGTGGTCAATGGTGACTTGCCAAGTGCTTCATGGAACAGACAGGGTAAATGCAGGTAAGGTGTTTCCCCTGGCCAGAGAGTCAAGAAACATGTGGCAGAATTTTAAAACTTACCGGCATGCCGTTTAAGATCAAAACGTTGAGATTTTCATTTTAACTCTTGAGATCTGTGGAAGCCTGGTCTTTAAGGGTGTTTCGAGGAAAGGTTAATGGAGTTCTTAATACTAATGGCATAAAGAGTTAAATGGATACTGTGGATGCAAGGTTTTGAAGTGTTTGATCAGCCATGAACAACTTAAATGGCAGTTGTGGCATTTCTGTTCCTATTCAGGGCTCTCTCTGTTAAAAGTATTGTCATTCTTTACTGCCTTGGCTTGGCACATTTATTTTTCTGGTTCAAAGGTGGACTGTATCCTAATGTTCACAATTAAAGGGATGGCTTCCTAAGAAAGGACTTAATTTTAAAGGGACAGTAAATTTATGTAAGACTCAAGGTATATCTCATATTGTTCCTTGGTACGTATTTAATATATTGCCTATAGTTCTTTAAACTTTATTCACAATTCTTTCTAGTCTAACAATACAGTGCTGTAGGTACAATATATATTTCTGGATTGATTCAATATGGAATAGGAGTCCATTCAGCAGTTTGAGTACACACTAACTCTGTGGACATGATATGGTGGTGCCGCTGTTGGACTGGGTGGACATTAAAAATCACACAAATCCAACAGGTTTAGTTGGAAGCACTAGCTTTCGGAGCGTTGCTGCAACTATTGGGGCAGCATCATAGGACACAGACTTTATAACAAAAGATCACAGTGTCATACAACCGATGCGACATATTGAACTGTATATCTTTCATCTCTTAGAATGTGTTGCAAGTTTCGATTCCTTAAAATGTAAATCCCAGAACTTCTTTCAGGTCATGTTCCTGAGATAACTTAAGGTTTTATTGGAAAAAAAAGTGACATCTCAGCTCAGGACACCTTTAATGCATTGTCTGAGCTGAGATGTCAACTTTTTTGATAAAATCTTAAGTTATCTCGGGAATGTGACTTGAAAGAAGTTCTGGATTTACGTAGTAATGAACTGAAACCTGCAACCCAGTCTAAAAGGTGAAAGGCTCAACAGCAATCCAGGTTAGTTCAATATATCACATCAGTTGTATGACACTATGACCTTTTACTGTAAATTCTGTGTCCTATGATCCTAACCCACTAGCATCCTGACAAAGGAGCAGCACTCTGAAAGCTAGTATATCCAAATAAACCAGTTAGAGTATAACCTGGTGTTGTGTGATTTTTAACTAATTCTGTGCAGCAGTCCAATAGGTTCCATGATCCCACTATATCCCCATAGCCTTGCAAGACTTTTACCTCAGTGCACACACAATTTCAGTTTGATTTCATGGATTGTCTTTGCTTTCACCTTGCTCACTGGCTCTGATTTCAGGTCATGACACTGAATGTCTGGCAGTATTTCTAATCAGAAATAGTGGACTGTATATAACAGATTTTTTTTTAAGATCCACTAATACGTACGTATATGTAGGGTGAAGATTTTCAGAAAGGACGTGTTAAGTGTCAATCAGCCTGAGTAGAGTGTGGGAAGATTGCTCATGGTGTTTGGAGATTAACAGAGAAAAGAAAGAAATTAGAATTATCTGTTCTGAATTGATTTCCTCTACTGTCAATCCTAACGTTTGTAAACTCCTTTTACAGTAAATTGGAAGGGAAGGATCTGCAGACATAAATGTCAAGTCAAAGGCCAAGTCAAGATCAGACTGAATCACTTAATTCATCCGGATGTGACTATCACCAGTCTGTGAATCAACAAACAAAGTCGTGTTTAGCCAACTCCAGTAGTTATTAAGCATCAGGAACTGGAAAAACAGGAGATATAACTGAGTGAGAATTCTTCCGTGCATTGACTGTGCAAAGAAACAGAAGCAGTTCCACAGCCTGAAGTTGAATTGCGTTGTTCCCCATGGGGAAGAGCCGGTTCTGTGTGCAGATGAAGCTTCCATCAATCATTTAACCTGAACTTTCGTGGGACACACACACACCATGGAGAAACCGTGGAAATGTGAGGACTGTGGGAAGGGATTCCGCTCCCCATCGGTGTTGGAAACACATCGACGCAGTCACACTGGTGAGAGGCCCTTCAGCTGCCCTGAGTGTGGGAAAGGATTCGGTGATTCCTCCACTCTGAAGAGACACGAGCGAGTTCACAGGCAGCAGAAGCCGTTCGCCTGCTCCATGTGCGGCAAGGGCTTCACTCAGTCCTGCCACCTGCTGACCCACCAGCGGGTTCACACCGGGGAGAGACCCTTCACCTGCTCCGAGTGCGGGAAGGGCTTCACTCAGTCGTCCGTGCTGCTGCGACACCGGCGCGTTCACGTCGAGGAGAGACCCTTCACCTGCACAGCGTGCGGGAAGGGCTTCACCCAGTCCTCGGACCTGCTGACGCACCAGCGGGTTCACACCAAGGAGAGGCCCTTCACCTGTTCCACCTGTGGGAAGAGGTTCGCTCACTCGTCCACCCTGCTGAGGCACCAGCGGGACCACACTGGGAAGAGGCCGTTCGCTTGCTCCGAATGTGGGAAGGGCTTCGCTCAGTTTTCCGACTTGGTGCGCCACCGGCGGGTCCACACTGGGGAGTGCCCTTTCACCTGCTCCACGTGTGGGAAGGGATTCAGTCAGTCGTCCAGCGTGCTCAGGCACCACAGCAGCCACTCCAACGAAAGGCCTTTCAAATGCTCCGACTGCGGGGGTAGCTTCAAAACAGCTGAGGACCTGATGGTCCACCAGAGGATTCACACCGAGGAGAGACCGTACGGCTGCTCCCGCTGCGCGAAGAGGTTCCGAACAGTATCCAGCCTGCGGAGACACCAGCGCATTCACACTGGGGAGCGGCCGTTCGAGTGCTCCGTGTGTGGGAAGGCATTTGCTCAGTCGTCCAACTTGCTGACGCACCAGCAAGTGCACGAGTGATTACCGTCATTTGGATTCTGCCGTTATCGCCGCTGTCGGTCACATCCCGGGCCGAACCCTGTTCGTTCTGACAGTGAGCGAAGTGGGAGAGTTGGCGGGATTTCCTTTTGCCGCACTGGCCGCTCTCACCCCTTTGCTTCCAGTGGGGCGGATGATCTTGGAGTCTGGAACTGCACATACCCACTGAAATGAGCCTTTGAAGTTGATGACACGGCTTTGTCTTTTTGGAAACCGTCAAGGATCGAGCTAAAATGAATGCATTTCTCTCTTCTTTTTCCATTGAGTGTCCAACCCATGGCCAGAGAAGTCGGCTCAGTTGATCTCTGTCAGTATCTACGATCCATATGAACCTCTCTAAGCTCCACCTCCATCATCACATAGAAGATATGATTAGATTACAGTGTGGAAACAAGCCCGTCGGCCCAACAAGTCCACACCGACCTGCCGAAGCGCAACCCACCAAGCCCCATTTCCCTACATTTACCCCTTCACCTAACACTATGGAGCAATTTAGCAAGGCCAATTCACCTAACCTGCACATTTTTGGATTGTGGGAGGAAACCGGAGCACCCGGAGGAAACCCACACAGACACAGGGAGAATGTACAAACTCCACACAGACAGTCACCTGAGGCGGGTCTTTGGCGCTGTGAGGCAGCAGTGCTAACCACTGAGCCACCGTGAACATTCCAGTGCAGTACAGGCCTCTGTTCCAGGCTCATGAACATGTATAGATCCTTTCCAGATAAAGCCAGAGCTTTACAGACAATTCGGGCAGTTGTAAATCTGGGAGATGAAGCTGGATCGCTCAGCAGGACTTGCCAGTGCCCTGGGTGGGTGGGTGGTACCCACTTTGAACCTGACCACTTCAGTCCGGCCCTATCCCTGTGATCCACCGACGGGCACAACCGACATGGTCGAGAATGTCGAAAGGACCAACAGCGAGGGTGAGCACTTTTGTGGCCAAGCCTAAACCAAATGGTGCCATCAAACTCTTGTGTTGCTCTACGACAGAGGAGTGAAGGAATGTCACTCCCATCCAACTGTGGTGAAAACTTTAAGGGGTTAGCACATTGAACAGTACAGCATTGTCCAGGCACTTTGGTCCTACAGTGTGGAAACAGGCCCTTCGGCCCAACCAGTCCACACTGACCCTCCGAATAGTAACCCACCCAAACACATCTCCCTCTGACTAATGCACCTAACACTACGGGCAATTTAGCATAGCCAGTTCACCCTGACCTGCACATCTTTGGACTGTGGGAGGAAACCGGAGCACCCGGAGGAAACCCACGCAGACACGGGGAGAATGTGCAAACTCCACACAGATAGTTGCCCGAGAGTGGAATCAAGCCTGGGACCCTGGTGCTGTGAGGCAGCAGTGCTAACCACTGAGCCACTGTGCCGCCCCACTCTAAGATTAGACTAACCCACATACCCTCCATTGTATTATCTTCCATGTGCCTATCCAAGTGCCGCTTAAGTGTCCCTAATGTATCTGACTCTGCTGGCAGTGTATTCCACGCACCCCCCATTCTCTGTGTGAAGAACTCTGACATCTCCCCTAAGCCTTCCTCCAATCACCTTACAATTATGCCCCCCCTCCCTCGTGATAGCCATTTCCACCCTGGGAAAAAGTCTCTGGCTGTCCACTCTATCCAAGCCTCTCCTCATCTTGTACACCTCTGTCAAGTCACCGTTCATCTTTCCAATGAGAAAAGCCCTATCTCCCTCATCCTTTCTTCATAAGATAAGCCCTCCAGTCCAGGCAGCATCCTGGGAAATCTCATCTGCACCCTCTCTAAAACTTCCACCTCCTTCCTACAAGAGGCGACCAGAACGGAACACAATATTCCAAGTGTGGTCGCACCAGGAATCGATAGAGCTGCAGCATAACCTTGCAGCTTTTAAACTCAATCCCCCTGCTAATGAAAGCCACACAGTGGCTCAGTGGTTAGCACTGCCGCCTCACAGCACCAGGGTCCCAGGTTCAACTCCAGCCTTGGGTGACTGTCTGTGTGGAGTTTACACATTCTGCTCGTGTCTGCATTGGTTTCCTCCCAGAGTCCAAACATATGTAGATCGGGTGAATTGGCCAGGCTAAATTGCCCACTGTGTCAGGTGCATTAGTCAGAGGGAAATGGGCCTGGGTGGGTTACTCTTCGGAGGGTCAGTGTGAACTGGTTGTGCTGAAGGGCCTGTTTCCACACAGTAGGGAAGTGAAACTTGGAAGCCAGCAGCTGGAGTTCCATCCCTGTTTAAGGAAGAGAATAACCTTTTCCCTCATTTTGGACTTCCCTAATACAGGTGTTTGCTGTTTGCCTGTGCCAAGGACACCGTTTCTTAGCGAAGGAGCCCAAAACTGCGCACAGACTCCAGGTGTGGTCTCACCAAGCACTGCATGCCTGCTGTCAGACCGCCTTGCTCCTGTGGGCTTCACCAGTTTCCTCATTTCCCCTCCCCCCACCTCAGCGCCCAAAACGTCGATTTTCCTGCTCCTGGGATGCTGCCTGACCTGCTGTGCTTTTCCAGCACCACTCTGATCTGAACTCTGGTTTCCAGCATCTGCAGTCCTCACGTTTGCCTCCCTGCTCCTGTACTGAAAAACCCTTTTGCGATAAAGGACAACATTCCATTTGTCTTCCTTGCCATACCTACATGCTTCCTTTGAAAGAATGGTATACAAGGCCATGCAGGTCCCTTTCCATATCAACATTTCAAAATCCCATCACCAATAAGATCGTACTCTGCCATCCTGACTTTCCTGTCAAACTAGATAACTTCACACTTATACTACAATTGCTGCACAATTGCCCATTTGCTTAACTTTTGTCAATTCCACCTTCCCCCCCCACCCCTCCACACACACACATTCTTCCTGGAAGCCTCTTTATATCCTGCTCACTCACAATCCGCCTAGTTTTGTGTGAATAAACTTAAAAATCTTACGTTTGATTCTCCCACCCAAATTGTTGATGTATACCCTGACTGGCTGGGGGCTGATCATTGTGGTGCCCGACTTGTCAAAGCTAAACACTCCAAGAAAGATTAATTTATTTCTACTGTCTGTTTCGTGTCTGCTAACTCATTCTCGATCCATGCAAGTATATTCCTACCAAATTTTGCACGCTAACTTCTCATGTATGAAAAATTCAGATTCTCCCATTTACTGGTTCTCCCATTCCTATTCTGTTAGTTATCCTTAACACTTCCCGTAGTATTAGAACATAGAACAGTACAGCGCAGAACAGGCCCTTCGGCCCTTAATGTTGCGCCGACCTGTGAACTATTCTCAGCTCGTCTCCCTATACGATCCCAAAATCTACCATGTGCTTATCTAAGGACTGTGTAGTTGTCTGGATACAGAATTGGCTGGCCAACAGAAGGAAGGGTGGAAGGAAAATATTCTGCCTGGAAGTCAGTGGTGAGTGGTGTTCCACAGGGCTCTGTCCTTGGGCCTCTATTGTTTGTAGTTTTTATTAATGACTTGGATGAAGGGATTGAAGGATGGGTCGGCAAGTTTGCAGATGACACAATGGTTGGAGGTGTCGTTGACGGTATAGAGGGCTGTTGTAGGCTGCAGCGGGACATTGACAGGATGCAGAGATGGGCTGATAGATGGCAGATGGAGTTCAACCTGGATAATTACGAGGTGATGCATTTTGGAAGGTCGAATTTGAAAGCTGAGTACAGGATTAAGGATAGGATTCTTGGCAGTGTGGAGGAACAGAGGGATCTTGGTGTGCAGGTACATAGATCCCTTAAAATGGCCACCCAAGTGGACAGGGTTGTTAAGAAATCATATGGTGTTTTGGCTTTCATTAACGGGGGTATTGAGTTTAAGAGTTGTGAGATCTTGTTGCAGCTCTATAAAACTTTGGTTAGACTGCACTTGGAATACTGCGTCCAGTTCAGGAAAGATGTGGATGCTTTGTAGAGGGTTTAGAGGAGGTTTACCAGAATGCTGCCTGTACTGGAGGGCTTGTCTTATGAGGAGAGGTTGACTGAGCTCGGACCTTTTTCATTGGAGAAAAGGAGGAGAAGAGGGGACCTAATTGAGGTATACAAGGTAATGAGAGGCATAGATAGAGTCGATAGCCAGAGACTATTTCCCAGGGCAGAAATGACTAACATGAGCGGTCATAGTTTTAAGCTGGTTGGAGGAAAGTATAGAGGGGATGTCAGAGGCGGGTTCTTTACACAGAGAGTTGTGAGAGCATGGAATGCGTTGCCAGCAGCAGTTGTAGAGGCAGGGTCATTGGGGACATTTAAGAGATTCCTGGACATGCATATGGTCACAGAAATGTAAGGGTGCATACTTGAGGATCAGTGGTCGGCACAACATAGTGGGCTGAAGGGCCTGTTCTGTGCTGTACTGTTCTATGTTTAAATCTCCCTAATGTGGCTGAGTTGACTATATTGGCAGGTAGGGCATTCCACACCCTTACCACTCTCTGTGTAAAGAACCTGCCTCTGACATCTGTCTTAAATCTATCACCCCTCAATTTGTAGTTATGCCCCCCTCGTAAAAGCTGACCTCAACTATTGTCAAACATCGTTCCCCTTTCATAAATCTGTGTTGACTTTGTGGAACCCTATATTTACTTTGTAAATGTCCAGTTATCACATAATTGACTTCAGCATTTCCCTGCTACTGATGTTAGGCTCATCAGGAATCAAGGAGGAATATTTCTCTATTGTGTCTGGAAAAGCCTATGTTTGCGCTCATGCACACACACATGAGTGTTTCAGTGCACTGACTGGGGTAAGACCTTCAATCAGTTGTACAACCTAAAAAACTGTGGCAGTTACAGTGAGCAGAGGCTGCGTACATGCTCTGTGTGAGGATGAGGCTTTCACCCATCATCAAGGGTGGAATGACACGAGCAGGCGCACACACCGGAGAAAATGTGGGGACTGTGGGAAGAGATTCCATTCCCCGTCTGGGCCGGAAACTCCTCAAGCACTGCTGCACTGCGCTGAGGCTGCTTACCTGGGAAGGAACTCGCCCGGCCGTCCAGCCCCGCTGACACACAAGCACAGGTACACCGGAGAGGGACCACGTTCCTGTGTCAGAAGGGATTCGCTCAGCCCTCCATCCTGTGGAGGCCTCAGTGAGTCCACAGCAGGCAGAGGCTGTTGACCTCTTCATCAACTATGGTGAGTTCACAAATGATCACCATGTTACAATTTGGCAAGAAGTGATCAACTGAGTCCCTTCCGTTCAACCTCCTCCGTGGGTCACAACAAAGGTCTCAGTTCCTTTTGCTTGCTGCCGTACCCCTCTCTGATTGAAAATGAGATGTACTCTGCTTGGCTGTAATAAGGAACCAATCAATGCAATTCACAAGTCAAACAAAGAGCAAATCTATTACCTGTGAAAGCTAATTTTAAAAAACACTTGGTGTTAAGTGTGGAGCCTTTGTTCAGTCACTTGTGCCCACATACATACAGGTACGCAGAGAAATGGTGTCTAATGTAAAGGAAGATGAAAGAACATAATGTTTGAATGTGGTTGTTTTGAGGTTTCACCTGAACCCGTGTGGTTTTGCTTGTTTCTTGGATGAGGTCAGTCGGGGCCAAATTCATTCATAATCAATTTTCTCTAAAGCGCGAATCACCTTTTTTTTTTAAACATGGGCACTAATTCCAAAGGGAGAGAAAGTTCTTAGACTGGATGTTAGTGTAATTTTTTTTCAATTCATTTGTAGGACTTGGGCATCACGATAGCCCATCCCTATTTATTAGAATGAATGAATGCATCCCTACAGTGTGGAAACTTCGGTCCAACAAGTCCACACCGACCTTCCGAAGAGTATCCCACCCAAACGCATTCCTCCTCATTTCCCCCTGCCTAATGCACTAACCTACACATCCCTGAATACTATGGGGCAATTTACCACGACCCTAACACAGCCAGAGACCCGAGTTCAATTCCCGCCTCAAGCGACTGACTGTGTGAAGTTTGCACGTTCTCCCCGTGTCTGCGTGGGTTTCCTCCGGGTGCTCCGGTTTCCTCCCACAGTCCAAAGATGTGCAGGTCAGGTGAATCGAACCTGGGTTCCTGGTGCTGTGAGGCAGCAGTGCTAACCACTGAGCCACCGGGCCACCCCTTAGAAGGTGGGGGTGAGCTGCCTTGTTGAATCGCTGCAGTCCACTTGCTGTGGGTTGACCCACAATACCGGTAGGAAGGGATCGTCCGGTTTCTATTCTTTGTTGTGACTTTCTAGCGATTGATACAAGCGAGTGGCTTGCTAGGCCATTTCAGAGGGCAGTTGAGAGTCAGCCGCATTGCTGTGACCCTGGAGTCACGTGTAGGCCAGACCAGGTAAGGATGGCAGTTTCCTTCCCTAGAGGACATTGGTGAACCAGATGGGTTTTTCACACCATTGACAATGGATTCATGGCCATCAGTCAACTCTTAATTCCAGATTTTGTTCTAATTGAGTTCAAATTCCACCATCTGTCGTAGTTTCTGGATTAATAGACAAGCAATAATACCACTAGGCCATCATCTCCCCAACCAAATCCCTGAATGTTATTCAATTTTTTTTTAAAAAAACCTCTTTCTTGAGCAAAACCCACAGGCTCATAATCAGGGTTACCTGCAGGAGACCCAATTTTGTGTCATAGCTACTTATTTGACACCTATTCAAATGCCTTGTGAAAATCTAACCCCACTCTGGACAAGACTTGTTTATGTTCAACCATTCAACGTGATTCGGAGTTCATTCCCACGAAAGTCAGCTGGAAGGAAATTCAACTGGTTCCTTCCAAAAAAAGAGAGAGGGCATTTTCTCAAAAGGGAGTAACTCGCAGGGCAACACAATTCATTGGATTCCTCTTCCAAAGGGAAAGCATGAGCGCAATGGGGTGAATGGCCTATTTTCAAGCACATTTAAAGGGGTGGGAAGGATCATCTTGAGTTGTGGAATGATGTATTAACAAAAGCAGGGCCTCCTCTGTATGACCCATTTTAAGCCTGAAATACACCCCCCACCAACCCCTCTCACATTCTCTGAAATATCAGGTGGAATTTAACACAGAGAAGGGTTCAGAAAAGATTTACAAGGATGTTGCCAGGGTTGGAAGGTTTGAGCTGCAGGGGGAAGCTGAATAGGCTGGGGTTGTTTTCCATGGAATGTCAGAGGCTATGGGGTGACCGTATAGAGGTTTATAAAATCATGAGGGGCATGGATAGGGTGAGTGAATAGCCAAGTTCTTTTCCCTGGCGTGGGGGAGTTCAGAACCAGACGGCATGTGTTTAAGTTGAATCATTGAATCCCTACAATGTGGAAACAGGCCATTTAACTCAAAAAGCCCACACCAATCCTCCTAAGAGTAACCCTCCCAGACCCAGTCCCCTATTCATCTATATTTACCCCTGACTAACCTACACATCCCAGAACATTATGGGGCAATTTAGCATAGCCAATTCACCTGACCGGCACATCTTTGGATTGTGGGAGGAAACCGGAGCACCCGGAGGAAACCCACACAGACACAGGGGAGAATGTGCGAACTCCACACAGGCAGTCGCTCGAGGCTGGGATCGAATCTGGGTCCTTGGTGCTGTGAGGCAGCAGTGCTAGCCACTGAGCCAACATGCTAAGCTGAGAAAGGAAAGATTTAACAGGGACATAAGAGGCTACCTTTTCACGCAGAGGGTGGTGTGGGTATGTGAGAGAGAGATGAGCTGCAAGAGGCGTTGGTGGAGGCCAGTCCAATCACAAAATTTAAAAAGCATCTGGATCGATATATGAAAAGGAAAGCTTTAATGAGATTGCTGGCAAATGGGACTAGATTAATTTAGGTTATCTTGTCGGCATGAACAAGTTGTGCAGAAGGGTCTGTTTCCAAGCTATGCATCTATAAGAGTAAGTGTGATCAGATTTGATTTCACAGAAGGACGAGGGTGAGGCAATACAGATCGAATGCAAAGTTCTAAAAAGTGATTAGGGACAGAGGAACCTCGGAATTCAGGTGCAGAGATTGGTAAAGATTGCAGAATAACTGTGTAGAATTAACAAAGCAGATAGGAAATTTGGATTCAGAAATGGAGACATCAAGGACCCTGGCAGTGAAGTTCTGATGAATATTTCTAAAAGCTCCAGTTAATTCACAATTAGAGTATTGTATCCAGATCTGGTCATCACATGTTCATAACAATGTGGAGGTCCCTGTCAGTGGAGAGGAGATCCAGGAGAAAGGATCCAGGGATGAGGTAGATGATAAACAAGGTTAAAAGAAGGAGCTGAGGATGTTCTCCTTGAAGTAATAAAGGTTGAGGGGAGATTAGTAAGAGATGAAGATGATTCTGGCTCCGGTTTCCTCCCACAATCCAAAAATGTGCAGGTTAGGTGAATCGGCCATGCTAAATTGCCTGTAGTGTTAGATGAAGGGATAAATGTAGGGGAATGAGTCTGGGTGGGTTGTGCTTCGGCGGGTCAGTGTGGACTTGTTGGGCCGAAGGGCCTGTTTCCACACTGTAAGTAATTAAAAAATCTAGAACAAAGCTGGAAACCCAGTAGTGGACAGTCATGCCCAACTGGAGACTTTGTCTTAGCTTCTCTCAGATGCTGCCAGACCTGATGAGTATGTCCAACAGATAACAGAGTTGGTCAGCAAGCACAAAGGGCGCTGGGTGAGCGGAAAGCACACAGACAGAAGAGTTTTGAACGATCTTGGGCATCCGGGAGAGACGCCGAGCAGGAGCTGTATTGCAACGGGCAAGTCGAAAGGTAGCACGAGTGTTGATGAGGAGCTGTGATTGGCTGGTGATGGATGACATTCTGGAGATATCTGGGACTATTATTAGGATTATGTAAGAGTCAGAAGCTCAATTTGTGATTAAATATGAGATCAAGAATGTGAACTGTGTGATTCAAAGGAGAGGGGGTGGGGGGTCAATTGGTGATTAGAATTTGTAGCGATGACTCAAGACAATGGTTTTCATCTCCCCCAGTTTGTAAATGGAGAACATTTCCTGTCTTCTAATATTGGACGTGGGATAATCAGTCTGATAACTTGATAACATCGAACCTCAACTAGCCACCAAAAGACATGACCCATTATCACTAGTTTCTATACATACAGACAAAGGACACCACTTGGACTGAGACAACACACACATCCTAGAAACAAAGACATGAACGAGAATTCCTAGAGGCATGGCATTCTAACCAGAACTCCATCTATAAACACAGTGATTTAGATCCCATCTCCCTTCCCTTGAAAAAAAGAATTGGAAATGACATCACCCACCTTAAAAAACCAAGGCCTATAAATAGAGTGGCAGGACATACCACCAGTGCTTCACCGGAGTCTCTCACTGATGTTGTTACCTAGTCATGGTGACAAAACATCTGAAAACAAACCTTCCAGCTCAGCGAGCTAACTGGCAGACTGATTTGATTATTGTCACATAGCAAATACATTGAAAAGTACTGATTTGTATGCAAATCAGACAAACCAAACCTTACACAAGTACGTCAAGGTTACAGGACAGAATTCAGAATATCACCACGACAGAAAAGATGCAGAGAAAGTCAACTCCAATACCTGAGAGATCCATTCGTAAGTCTGTGAACAGCAGGGAAGAATTTGTTGGTGTGGTTTTCCAAACTTTTGTGGAAGGTGGCACAGAGTATGATCAGGGTCGGACAGGTCTTTGATGATGTTCGTTGCTTTCATAGAACATTCCAGCGCAGTACAGACCCTTCAGCCCTCGATATTGCACCGACCTGTGAAACCAATCTGAAGCCCTTCTAACCTGCACTATTCGATTCTTGTCCATATACCTATCCAATGACCATTTAAATGCCCTTAAAGTTGGCGAGTCTAGTACTGTTGCAGGCAGTGTGTTGCATGCCCCTACTTTCCCAAGGCAGTGGGAGGTATAGATGAAGTCATAGAGATGTACAGCACAGAAACAGACCCTTCGGTCCATGCCGACCAGATATCCCAATCCAATCTAGTCCCACCTGCCAGCACCCAGCCCATATCCCTCCAAACCCTTCCTATTCATATACCCATCCAAATGCCTCTTAAATGTTGCAATTGTACCAGCCTCCATCAGTTCCTTGGGCAGCTCATTCCATATCCATACCACTCTCTGTGTGAAAGAGTTGCCCCGTAGGTGTCATTTATATTTTTCCCCATGGAAGGGAGGCTGGTTTTTGTGATGGACTGGGCAGCATTCACAACTCTCTGTGACCTCTTGTGGCCTTGGGTGCAGACATTGCCAAACCAAGCTGTGATACATCCGGATGGCAAGCTTTCTATGGTGCGTGTATCCAAATTGGTAAGAGTCATTGTGGACATGCTGAATTTCCCTCGGTTTTGGTGTGCTATCTTGACTGTGGCGTTGATGTCAATGGGCCAGGGTACATGACTGATGATACTTACAGCCAGAAACGTGATGCTTTCGACTACCTCAACCTCAGCACCTTCGATACAGACAGGGGTCGTGTCCTCCACTCCACTCCACTTCCACGACCAGCTCCTTTGTTTTGCGGACATCAAAGTAGACCACGCCACTAAGCTCTCTGCCTTCTCCTGCACCCTGTGTCGTTGGTATTTGAGGTCTGACCCAATACGGTGGTGCATTAGCAAATTTGTAAATGGAGTTAGAGCCGAATTTGACCACACATGGTCAGACGCATGAGGAGTGCAGTAAGTGGGCTGAGTACGCAGTATGGCAGCACGCCAGTGTGGAGGATCAGTGCAGAGGAGTTGTCGGGTGCCCGTCCTTACTAATTGTGGTCTGGAAGTTGAGAATCCAGTTGCAGAGAGGGGAGCAGAGCCCGAGGTCTCGGAGTTTGGAGATGAGTTTGGCTGGAACTGGGGTGTTGAAGGCAGAGCTAAAATCACTAAATAGGAGTCTATTTAGCAACTGCAGAGGATGTAGAGGGACGACACTGAGTTGGAACTGGGTTTCATCAGTGTACATGTGAAAACTAGTGCAGGGGATTCTAAATAATGTCATCTAGTAACAGGAGGAGCCAAGAATCGGGGGACACCAATTTCGAGGTCTATGGGAGAAAGGGAGGTGTGCTGTAGTTCATTCCGATGGTGTAATGGAGAACATTTCCTCCCCCCTCAGGAGGGGAAATGATCTGGATTTCAAGGAGGCACCTTCAATAAGGGTGTTCAAAGGTCAGACGGGAGGAAGTATAGAGGGTGGTTTTACTCAGTGAGTCAATGAAAGGGAGCGAAGCAGCAGAGACAGCCAGTGAGATGATCTCACTCTCAGTGAGAAGGATGCTCCACAATCTCCTGACACTTGTCACTCTTGGTGAAGATGGAGAGGACGGGGGAGAGGGACAGCCCCTCAAAATGAACCTTGTTCAGGACGAACATGTCAGCGACATTAAAAAGATTTGCCACACTGTGCTGAATTACAAAGCTGATTCAGTCATCTCGAGAACATTGACAACTAAAACCAAGCTGAGGTTTATTAACCAATAAACATGGTTCAGTCCTGGATTTGACGATGAGCAAAGTCCAGCTCCTGTAGTTACGCAGTGCTGACTTAGCAAGAGGCTGTTCTGAGTGTATGCCATCCCCGACTCAGTGCAGGTGAACAGCCTCACCCCAGTGGGTATTCTCTGGTGTACCGTGACCTCAGACAATGGGTCCTTTCCCACAATGACTGCATCGGAGATTGGGGAGCAAGGTTAGATCTCATGGAATACAGGGACAACTAGCCATTTGGATACAGAACTGGCTCAAAGGTGGAAGACAGAGGATGGTGATGGAGGGTTGTTATTCAGACTGGAGGCCTGTGACCAGTAGAGTGCCACAAGGATCGGTGCTGGACCCCCTACTTTTTGAAATTTACTTAAATGATTTGGATGTGAGCATAAGAGGTAGAGTTAGTAAATTTGCAGATGACACTAAAATTGGAGATGTAGTAGACAGCGAAGAGGGTTGCCTCAGATTACAACAGGATCTGGACCAGATGGGCCAATGGGCTGAGAAGTGGCAGGTGGAGTTTAGCTCAGATGAATGTGAGGTGCTGCATTTTGGGAAAGTAAATCTTTGCAGGACTTATACACTTAATGGTAAGGTCCTAGGGAGTGTTGCTGAACAATGAACCTGTACTCCAAGGTCTCTTAGTTCCTTAAAGTGGAGTCATAGATAGATAGGATAGTGAAGAAGGCGTTTGGTATGCTTTCTTTTATTGGTCAGAGTATTGAGTACAGGAGTCGGGAGGTCATGTTGCGGCTGCACAGGACATTGGTTAGGCCACTGTTGGAATATTGCGTGCAATTCTAATCTCCTTCCTATCGGAAAGATGTTGTGAAACTTGAAAGGGTTCAGAAAAGATTTACAAGGATGTTGCCAGGGTT
>NC_057753.1:3126462-3150670 GCF_004010195.1 Chiloscyllium plagiosum
GAAGTGGTGGAGGCTGGTACAATTGCAACATTTAAGAGGCATTTGGATGGGTATATGAATAGGAAGGGTTTGGAGGGATATGGGCCGGGTGCTGGCAGGTGGGACTAGATTGGGTTGTGATATCTGGTCGGCATGGACGGCTTGGACCGAAGGGTCTGTTTCCATGCTGTACATCTCTATGACTCTATCTGACCAGTCTCTCCGCATTGTGAACAAGTTGTTGGGACAGCAGTTCCCCATCACATTTATAGCAATTCCTGCTCTCTCTGCAAATTCAAAGATCTCTCTCCAGTGTGAACTTGCGCATGGACCATCAAGTGGGAAGAGCAAATGAATCTCTTCCTATGCTCGGATCACATGAACGGTCCCTTCCCGATGTGACCGTGCCAATGGCTGTCCAGCTGAGGCACGAATCAGAAGGCTTCCTGAAGAAGGGCTTATGCCCGAAACGTCGATTCTCCTGTTCCCTGGATGCTGCCTGACCTGCTGCGCTTTTCCAGCAACACATTTTCAGCCTTCATCACAGACCAACATGTCCAGGATCTCCCTTCAGTGTGACTGTGTTTGTGTCTCCAGAGGTCAGGTGATTGATTGAAGCCTTGTTCACCCAGAGAATACATGTAGGACTTCTCCTCCCGATGAACTGTGCTTTCCTTCCACGTCCAAAATCCAATTCACGTTCTGGTTGTGATAAATTGGAAGTCTCCATCAGTTACTGACGTCCTGCTGGATCTATGATCCCTGGCTGTAATTCCTCCCCCGTCTGGCACCTTCCAAAATGTGTTTTATATCAGGAGAGAAAGGAGAGTAAGAGAAAAAACGAAGGCCGGCCTGCAACATTGAGCTGAATGAGTGATAACTTATTGGGGCAGCCGAAAGAGAAACGTATCACAAAAACCTGCCAGAATCTTAGAAAAGCCAAACTCGTTCACTAATGTCCATCAAGGAAGGGAATCTGGCACCCAGTCTGAAGATGCACAAGATGGGTTGAAAAGAGAGAGACAGAGGCAAAGGAGAGAGATCACCCAGTGTCGTGCCCAAGCTAAACTTCAAATATTATATTTAAATATGACTTGGAAGTGCCGGTGTTGGACTGGGGTGGATAAAGTGAAAAATCACACAACGCCAACAGGTTTATTTGGAAGCACTAGCTTTCGTAACACCGCTCCTTCATCAGGTGGTTGTGGAGTATAAGATCGTAGGACACACATTTTACATATAAAAGAACTGAAACCAACATGCCTATTCTAAAAGATGAGAGACTGAACAAACAATCCAGGTCTTTTTCAATATATAATTGCAGTTACATCACACTGTAAACTTTTGCTATAAATTCTGTGCCTTACGATCTCATACTCCACAACCACCTGATGAAGGAGCAGCGCTCAGAAAGCTAGTGCTTCCAAATCAACCTGTTGGGCTCTAACCTGGTGTTGTGTGATTTTTAACTTTGAATTTAAATATATTTACATCACTACTGAGACCATCTGGATGTAGGTTTGCTCGCTGAGCTGGAAGGTTCATTTCCAGACGTTTCGTCACCCTACTAGGTAACATCTTCAGTAGGCCTCAGGCGAAGCACTGCTCATAATTCCTGTTTTCTATTTATATCTTTGGGTTTCTTTGGGTTGGTAATGTCATTTCCTGTGATGAGGTCATTTCTTGTGGTGAAGTCACTTCCTGTTCCTTTTCTCAGGGCATGGTAGATGGGGTCTAACTCGATGTGGTTGTTGATAGAGTTCCGGTTGGAATGCCATGCTTCTAGGAATTCTCGTGCGCAACTTTGTTTGGCTTGTCCTAGGATGGATGTGTTGTCCCAGTCGAAGTGGTGTCCTTCCTTATCTGTACGTAAGGATACTAGTGAGAGAGGGTCATGTCGTTTTGTGGCTAGTTGTGGTGTTCATGTATCCTGGTGGCTAGTTTTCTGCCTGTTTGTCCAATGTAGTGTTTGTTACAGTTCCTTACACGGTATTTTGTAAATGACATTAGTTTTGCTTGTTGTCTGTATTATCCACCTCAGTGCCATCACCCATTTCAACTCACCTGGTTCTGACTGAACTCAGTGTTCTCCTTATTTCTAGACTTAAGCATGTGCTCCTGGCTGGCCTCACACATTCAGCACTGCAGTAATTTTGTAATTGTCAAAAAAATAATGCTGCTTGCGACTTTACACTTCAAAGCTCTCCCTGTGTTTCCAGACTTGGTTGTAATTTCTGAGTCAATCTGATACGAAAGGAGAAAATAATTGAAACAACTGGGGAGAGAGAGAAAAACAATAATATTATAGGGCGTGCTGAATAGATGAAAGGGAATAAAGATGGCACTGGGTTTGACTTTCTGTATCAACTCAGAAATAGAAAGGACCTCCAGTGGAGGAAGTACCATTCCGAACGTTGGCAAATATAAATCTAGTTAATCGGGGCTTGAGTGAGGAGCTAAAATTTGAATTTAGGCTGTTGTCAGAGGCAACAAGTATATGTAGCTTTTTATTAACCACAAAATGGCTTTTCGATTTAAAATTATATATCAAAATGGCGGGTTTTTTTTTACACTGTGAACTTGCCGAGTTGCTTGCATTTAGAGATGAGGAAAGAATGGAGTTTTCATAATATGAATCATAAGACAGCGATTTGGGATTCGAACTAACCTTGAACTAGCAAGCAGGGGATGATTTCGTGTGTCGAACAATATGTTTCTCAGGAAATATCATTGGATTAACCTGCTGTCAATCATGTCACCTTATTACATTTGACTGGTCTTGTAATTAACGCTGTGCTGTCTCTTAAAAAACATATAAAGAATGTGTAATTTTCGAATGTAATGGTGCCATTTCTCCACAGAACACAGAAGCTTGTAATCTCCGTGTTGCTGGACAAATCTGCACCAGGCTGCCTTCATTTATTAAGCTGGTAACCTTGCTTTAAACAGATCGCATTCCTAGTGATTCTTTTGACCGATCTTGAACCGAGAGGCCCCTTTGTGGGGTCCATATCTTCGTGAGCAGCAGTGGAAACCTGCACGTACCTTACAGAAACATCAACAAACTGCTAAACATGATCGAAATACATCCATTATTTGAGAAAGAGGAGTGAAATAAGGGGAAATAGGTGACCAGGAAGGGCGTAGGGTTGACAAAGCAATGGATGGATATGGATTTGGATCTACAGTAAAGGAGCCATCCCCAGTGCCATGGAAGAACAGTGCAGCACTAATATTTCAAATTACAAATGGAAGCTCAATAATTCTAAGCTCTGAAACAATTACAGTGCCTCCAATGTTAAAGATATCAGAAACATGGGAGGCAGAGAAAAATCACTCAGTCTTCAAATCTTCTAACTCCCTGTTTGGATCAGAAATCGGCTAGTTGAAAGAAGACACAGGGTGATGATTGATGGGAAATGTTCATCCTGGAGTTCAGTTACTAGTGGCGTACCGCAAGGATTTGGGGCAACTGCTGTTTGTCATTTTTATAAACGACCTCTGGATGAGGGCGTAGCAGGATGGGTTAGTAAATTTGCAGATGACACGAAGGTGGGTGGGGTTGTGGATAGTGACAAAGGGTATTGTAGGTTACAGAGGGGCATAGGTAAGCTGCAGAGCTGGGCTGAGAGGTGGCAAATGGAGTTTAATTTGGAAAAGTGTGAGATGATTCACTTTGGAAGGAGTAACAGAAATAAAGAGTGCTGGGCTAATGTAAAGATTCTTGGCAGTGTAGATGAGCCGAGAGATCTCAGTGTCCATGTATGTAGATCCCTGAATGTTGCAGCCCAATTTGATAGGGTTGTTAAGAAGGCATATGATGCGTTAGCTTTTATTGGTAGAGGAATTGAGTTTTGGAGCCACGAGGTCATGCTGCAGCTGTGCAAAACTCTGATGCGACTGCACTTGGAGTATTGTGTACAGTTCTGGTCACCGCATTATAGGAAGGATATGGAAGCTTTGGAAAATGTTCAGAGGTGATTTGCTAGGATGTTGCCTAGTATGGAGGGAAGGTCTCATGAGAAAAGGCCGAGGGACTTGAGACCGTTTTCATTAAAGAGAAGTTTGAGAAGTTACTTAATTGAGACATATAAGATAATCAGAGGGTTAGAGAGGGTGGACAGTGAGATGGCTAGCACCAGGGACGTAGCTTTAAATTGAGGGGTGATAGATATAGGACAGATGTCAGATGTAGTTTCTTTACACAGGGAGTAGTAAGGGCTTGGAGCGCTCTGCCAGGAACTGTACTAGACTTGCCAACTTTAAGGACATTTAAATGGTCATTGGATGCAAATGGAATAGTGTAGGATAAAAAGGCTTCAGATCGATTCCATGGATCCACACAACATCGAGGGTCAAAGGGCCTAAACTGCGCTGTAATGTTCTCTGTTCTAAAAGGATATGACTGAAGTCAAGACTGTCGGTAATAGACAGGACTTGAGAGACAAACATTTCTCTTGGTCTGTGTTTGCCATGTGTAAATCGTCTGCCTCCCTCCCCGTGCAAGAGGAGTATTTGAAATCCGTTCCAAACAATCCAGGATTTGAACGTGCAAGAGGAGCTTTCTGCTTCTTGGGTGAAATTGGTCATGCACATGCTCAGTCTTTATTAAGATGGCGACTGTTCCCCTGGGTTTCTCAATTATTTTTCGAAAACAAAAGCTTGTCTGGAAATAACGAGGAATCAATGGTCTGACAAGATGGGAAAGTTAATGAAATCAATATGAAATTAAGTAGTAATAGTGTCGAGCTAAAGGGAACTAAATTGCAATAAATGCCTGAACCATGGTCAAGCATTCTTAGATTTTAAAAGAGGAGCTGCAGAGACTGTGATTCTTTTGCCTTAAATCTTCTAGATATTCACTGGAACACTGAAATGCCACCCACTTTGCTCCCTAATGGGTTTTTAGGTAGATTCCCAATGACAAAAGAGTCCAGAACAAAGGGTCACAGTAAGAATATGGGGTAGGCCATTTGGACTGAAAAGAGGAAAAATTTATTAACCCAGAGAGCAATGAGAATTCTCTTCCACTGACAGCAATTAAAGCCAAAGCATTAAATGTTTTCAAGGAGTTAGGCATAGCTCATCAGGTTAAACGGTTCATTGGATTTGGAGATGCCAGCATTTCAGTTACATCACACTATAAATTTTTACTATAAACTTCTGTCCCTTATAATTGTGTCCTCCACAACCACCTGATGAAGGAACGGCGCTCCGAAAGCTAGTGTGATTTTTATCATTGTGAACAGTGGAGCAGTTCGAAGGGATAACTCCTGTTTCTAATTTTCCTATGTTTCCCACCCAAGGTGTCTGCTAATGTGAGCTGTATGAGGAATAAATTCAGTTGTATATTTGTTCGTCCCCCACCTCAAGGGGCAATTCTGGTCACCTCATTACAGAAAGTTTGTAACTGTACGCTGTGTCAACCATGCTTCCAACAGCGTGGCGTAGTGTACCTAGTGTTCAGGTCCCACATGCACTGGAGATGTAACATGATTTGTCCAAGTGCTGCACTGGAGTTTGATGGAAAGCAATGCCAATACACTAGTGATAGTGGCCAGGATTGGAGGTTGCAGCTATGAGGAAGGTTTGGCACGGCTGAGGTTGTGTGCGCTCCTAAACCGTGCAAAATTTGAGTGGGGTGCCTGGCTGGACTGGATGAGAAGCTGGCTTTGCCTCAGCAGAGGGGGCTCGTTGCCCCTGCGTGGGGCTCTGGGGGCTCACAGGCTGCAAGACCACAGGGAGGGGCGGAGACAGACGCTCAGCCCTCTGTGACGTCACAATGGCGGCCGGTTCCCTCGATCAGGGGGAAATCCGACTCCATCACCAAGATGGCGGCCGAGATCCAGCTGCTCTTGGGGGGGGAAGTGGGGGGCCTGCCTCCGTTCGCGGGTCCGAGGGGGGGGGGGGGTGCTCTTCCTTGCTCCGAGGCTTCCTTCAGGAATCTGTAAGCGCCCCAGAGCCCGCCCGCCCTTTTTCCGTTTCCGCCCCGACTCACGTTCTCCTTCAGCGGACCGCGCCTCCTCGGTCTCCTTCAAATACTGACACTGATCATGCGCTTATCATCGTAGTCCACTGCGCAGACGCAAGACCGGGACCGTGCACGGCACATGCGTATTGTTGTTCCCTTCCACCACTCTTCCTCCCTACCCCTCCACCCAACAAATCCCAACCTTTGTGGTGGTGGTGGTGGTGAGGCCAGGAGGAGTTGGGAATACTTACATCCATTTCTAATCTTCAACTGATGTGTTCTGTTTTTGTCACCAAAAGTGAAAATTGATAAATACGCCTGTCTTAGTAACCAACTGCACTGAAAATTTAATTGTTCGTAAAGAGACAAATCGAAATTGAGAAATCTTGTTTGACACAGATGTAATTATTAATATTTGAGCCACAAAAGGGGTGATACCAAGATAAAACTTAAGAACTGAGATGAAAGGAATCGAGTGTGTTGAAAGGAAAACAGATTTCAAGTTTCACAGCAGGAAACAAATCAACACCAATTTTTTTTTGTTTTCCAATCCAGTGTTTAAAATTGTTCAGTCAGCTAATTAACCAAAACAAGACCAGACAGCATGTGTACAAAAAAAAACTGTCAACCATTTTAAAGAGTATCCTCAGAAAAGATTTACAAGGATGTTGCCAGGGTTGGAGGATTTGAGCTCTTGGGAGAGGTTGAATAGGGTAGGGCCGTTTTCCCTGGAGGGTCGGAGGCTGAGGGGTGACTTTATAGAGGTTCATAAAATCATGAGGGACATGAATAGGATAAATAGAGAAAGTATTTTCCCTGGGGTGTGGGAGTCCAGAATTAGAGGGCATAGGTTTAGGGTGAGAGGGGAAAGATATAAAAGAGACCTAAGGGGCAGCTTTTTCACTCAGAAGGTGGTGCAAGTACGGAATGAGTTGCCAGAGGAAGTGGTGGAGGCTGGTACAATTGCAACATTTAAAAGGCATCTGGATAGGTATGTGAATAGGAAGGGTTTGGAGGGATATGGGCCAGGTGCTGGCAGGTGGGACTAGATAGGGTTGGGATATCTGGTCGGCATGGACGAGTTGGCCTGAAGGGTCTGTTTCTGTGCTGTACATCTCTATGACTCAATGGAATATGAAAAACTATGGAGAAGACCAGAGATAGCTGTAGGCTATGCCTTCAGTGCTGAGAACAACCACATTGGATATCAAAGCCTGAGAGAGCATAATTTGAGGACCTCAATTCTTTCTGTTGCACAACTTGTCTTTTCAACAAAGGTAACATTAGCCTGGACAATGTGGAATCTGTATGGGTGGAGCCGCAGAACACAAAAATCAATGGGAGTTCTGTACAGACCACTAACCAGTAGTTGTGAGGCTGGGGATGGTATCAAATGAGAAATTAGAGATGTGTGCAGTAAAAGTACAGTAGTTATTATGGGTGACTCCAATTTGCATAGTGATTGGACTAACCAAACTTGTGGCAACATGATGGAGCAGGATTTCATGGAATGAATAAGGAATGCTTTCCTCAATCAACATGTCGAGGAACCAACCAGAGAGCAGCCCAGCCTAAACTGGGGACTGTGAAATGAGAGAGGATTCATTAGCAACCTTCTGGTGTGAAATCCTTTCATGAAAAGTGACCATAATATGGTAGAGTTAGATTAGATCACCTACAAGTGTGGAAACAGGCCCTTTGGCCCAAAAAGTCCACACCAACCCTCCAAAGAGCAACCTACCCAGACCCATTTCCCTCTGACTAATGCACCTAACACTATGGGGCAATCCAGCCTGGCCAACTCACCTGACCTGCACATCTTTGGACCATGGGAAGAAACCAGAGCACCCCTACACAGACGTGCAGAGAATGTGCAAACTCTACACAGACAGTCACCAGAGGCTGGAATTGAACCTTGGACCCTGGTGCTGTAAGGCAGCAGTGCTAACCATTGAGCCACGATGCTGCCCCATTCATTAAGATGGTGAGTGACACAGTTAAATCTGAGACTGGGCTCCTGAACTTAAAGAAAGCTAACTTTGATGGTATGATGCATGCACTGGCCAGGATAAGTTGACCAAGGATACTTAAGGGATTAACGGCAGGTAGACATTCAAAGAGCACATGGATGAATTTCAACATCCATGTCAGGTGCAAGAGTAAAACAGGGAAGGTGGCTCAACCATAGCTAACATGGGAAATCAGGGATATTGTTAAAACCAAAGGGGAGACATTTAAATTGTCGAGAAAAAGCAGCAAACTTAAGGACTGGGAAAAATTTAAATTCGGTAGAGCCGGACGAAGGGTTTAATTTGGAAGGGGAAAATAGAATATGAGGGTACGTTCGCGTAAAACATAAAAAAAACTGACTGTAAAAGCTTCTTTTGGTAGGAGAACTGAAAAAGACTGGTGAGGGCAAATGTAGGTCCCTCAGAGAGGCAATCGGGTGAGTTCATAATGAACAACAAAGAGACAAACAAATACTTCGGATATGTCTTCATGAAGGAGGACACAAAAAAAATTCCCAGAAGAATGGTACGATGGCTCAGTGGTTAGCACTGCTGCCTCACAGTGCCAGGGACCCAGGTTCGATTCTAGCCTCACGTGACTGTCTGTGTGGAGTTTGCCCAATGTCTGTATGGGTTTCCTCCCACAGTCACAAAGATGTGCAGGTTAGGGTGAATTGGCTATGCTACATTGCCCACAGTGTTAGGAGTATTAGAGGGGAAATGGGTCTGGATGAGTTACTCTTTGGAGGGTCGATGTGGACTTGTTGGGCCTGTTTCCATACTGTAGGGAATCTAATCTAATTAAATGTTCGGGACAGAGGGTCAAGCACAAAGAATGAACTGAAAGAAATCCTTATTCGTCAGGAAATAGTACTGGGGAAGCTGATGGGGTTAAAACCTGATAAGTCCCCAGGGACTGATGCTCTGCATCCGAGCGGCTGGAAGCAAGGACAACACAGACCAGCGGGGGTATGCCAGTGACCAGAGTGGGGATGCAAGCAACTAGCGATTGGAGCAGGGGGTAACAGCCTGGTGCAGGTGCATGTCGGCAGCAGATTAGCGTGGAACTTGGAGGTTCCCTGCACTGGTCTGCTGTGGACAGCTTTTGGAGACAGACTGTATTTGTTTGTCCGTTTGACTTTGTTTCATGTTTCTTCTGACCTATATTCATACTATGTATAGCTGCAACGTAACATGTTATCTCCATTTCTCTATTCTGTGAGAATTGTACCTATCGCGCAATAAACTTTTCACTGTACTAGTTTGAGTACGTGACAATAAAGCTAATGCAATTCGATTTAATTAGGAAAGTAGTCCTAGGTAGTGGTCGCATCGGTGATCATTTTCCAGCACCCTAGAGACTCTGGTAAAGTTCAAATGGAGGGTAGCTAATGTAATCCCACTTTTTAGAAAACAAGGGATTATCGGCCTGATAACCTGACATTGGTTGTGGGGAAAATGATGGGAGTCGGTTATTAAGTATGTAATAACAGAGCTTTGGAAAGCAGTTACAGAAATGTCAGATTCAGCATAGATGCACAAAAAGGAAACCGTGCTTGACAAATCGTCTGGAGTTTTTTGGGGATGTGACCAGTAGAGTCACAGAAGGAGGAGAATGAATTGATAGATGTTGCATATCTGAATTTTCAAATGGCTCAAGACTCCACACGAGCCTGCAGAGCAAAATTAAAGCTCATGGTATCGGAGGGCATGTGGATAGAGAACTGGATGGCAGACAGGAAGCAGATGGCATAAATGGGTCCTTTTCAGAGTGGCAGAGAGTGACAAGTGAGGTACTTCAGAGTTCAGTGCTGGGAGCCCAGCTGTTCAGAATGTACATTAACAGTGTGGACAAAGGTATTGAATGCAAAATCTCCAAACTTGCAGATGACACTCGGCTGGGTGGTAGTGTGCGCTGTAGGGAGAATACTAAGACTGCAGGATGACTTGGATAGGTTGGATGAGTCAGCAAATACTTGGCAAATGGAATATAATGTGAATAGATGTGAGATTATCCCACTTTGGTGGCAAAAACAGGAAGGGAGATTATTATTCGAACACTGGCAGTTTAGGAAAAGGTGAGGTGCAACGAGACCTGGGTGTCATGGTGGAAGGTTGGCACGCAGGTTCAACAGGCAGTGAGGAACGCTAATGGCATGCAGGCCTTCGCAGTGAGAGGATTGGAATATAAGAGTAGAGATGTCTTGCTGTCGTCATACAGGGTCTTGACTATTGTGCACCGTTTTGGTCTCCTAGATGGAGGAAGAACATTCTTGCTATTGAGGGAGTCCAGACTGATTCCCAGGATGGCAGGTCTGACCTATGAAGAAACGCTGATCAACTGGGCTCGTGCTCACTGGAACTTAGATGAATGGGGGGGGGGGGGGGATCTCATAGAAACGTATAAAACTCTGATTGGACTGGACAGGCTAGATGCAGGAAGAATGTTCCCGCTGTTGGGCAAGTCCAGAACTAGGAGGTCACAGTCTACTAATCAGGAGTAAACCACTCTCAACAGAGATGAGGAAGAATTGCTTCAGTCAGAGTTGTGAACCTGTGGAATTCTCGACCACAGAAAGCTATTGGGACCAGTTTGTTAGATATAATCAAGAGGGAACTGGACATGGTCCTTGCAGCTAAAGGAATCAAAGGGCTTGGAGAGAAGGCAGGAGTGGGATACTGATCTCGCACGATCAACCATGATCTTATTGAATGGTGATGCAGACTGAAAGGGTTGGATGGCCTACTCCGGCACCTATTTTCTATGTAATTGTTATTGATTCATTTTTGTTCATGCAGAAACCATAATCAATGGAAAATTATGGCGGCAGCAAACAAGCCCCTACTTTCTTTTCGGAGGCAAGCACGGGTCCGAACAATCGGAATTAGCGGCTGCTACACTGACAGGGGCGACATTGGCGAGGCAGGCCCAATTGGCACCTCGAGTATCGGCAATATCGTCCTGAGCTGGGCTTGGCACAAGGACATGACGAAACACGAAGAGCGCGCGAGAGAGAGAGCATGAGAGCACGAACAATTAACAAGATCAGCGAACATTGGAAATTGGATGGTCAGCGATTTTGTAGGGTTAGGAGGGTCAGACGCCAGTCTGATGGAAAAGAACACTGAAAGGGCATGAAGGGAGAGAGCAGAGAAATTGGAGAATGATACAGGTTGAAAGTTCAACGAAAAACTTTAGAGGCAGTTTCGTCTGCTGAGCTCTGGAGGATAGGGGAGAGGCAACTAATCAGATGGTCACAATCTTCCTGACAAAGTCCATTAACTCCTCACTTGTGCTTGGTCCTGAGGATGGACGAGTAGGGGAAAGCCCTTCAACAAGGAGCTGGAGTGGACTATTTAGCCCCTGACCCTGCTCCAGCATTCAACACATCACAACCGATCGTTTCTCTCCTGCAGTATTCCCATTCCCCATTAATGCCATTCATCTCCAAGAATACAGGCATTTGATTTGTGATTTGAATATCGTCAACGTTTGAGCCTCCGCAGTCCTCTGGGTAGAGGATTCCAAAAGACTCAGCACCCTCGGATTAAAACTTTACCCTCGCCACTACTCTTAAATGGCCTCTCCCTCACTCTGAGACTCATGTCTCCTGGTTCAAGACTCAACAGCCGAGGGAGAAGTCCTAACTACATCCACCCTGTAAGAATCTTGTTTCAATGAGATTGCCCCCATTCTCCAAAGGTTATGATCACAACTGACGGGAAAACAAATTCGATCTCAGAGTGACACCCTGGCTTGATAGATCATACATTTTATTTTTGCAGTTTAGTTAGGATGGTGGTCGAACACTGAATATATTCACACGACACTGCCAATGTTCTTTCAACTAAACAACACAAGTTTATTACACAAAAGAAAAAAGGCTCTGGACTTATATGACAATATTGAAATACCAGAACATAAACAGCAACTTAAACCATTTTCCCAACAACATTCTTTACAAGTATCACTCCTATCCTTTTACTTAATCATTCATGGGTGAAGGGATGCACTTGGGCAGAACAAACAAGGGAATAAATGTTAAATGGTGGGATCCTGAGAAGCACCAAAAATCAGAGAAAAACCTTAGTGTGCATGTCCATTTGTCTCTTGAGGTCACAGAATGGGTAGGTATAAGTTTTTGGAAAGGCATATAGGATACTTGCCTTTAGTAGCATATTGCCTTTATTAAAAGCAGGTAGGTTATGCTGGAACTGTATAAAACAATTACCTTGCTACTGAGCGATCATAATTTTTAGTCAAGTTTAAACATGATATACTTAATTCTAGAATCTCAAATCTAAACAGTGGAAACTTAGAGAACACAGACATCAATAGGCCTCTCCCCATTGTGAACTCACTGATGTACAGAGCTGAGATGGCCGCCTGAAGTCAGACTCGCAGTGAAAGCACCTGAGTAGCATCTCATTGGTGTGTACATTGTTGATGGAGCATTAATTCCTCCGAACTTTTAAAGCACTTCCTGCATTCTGGGCATTTAAAAGGTCGCTCAGAGTGAACACGTTGATGGCGCATCAGATCCCAGGATCTCTTGTAGCACTTTCCACAATCTGTGCAATTAAAAGGTCTCTCCTCAGTGTGAACGCGCTGGTGCGTCATCAAGTGAATTTTCTGAGTGAATCCCTTCCCACATTCAGAGCAGGTGAACGGTCTCTCTCCAGTGTGAGTGCGCTCGTGCGCAGCGAGATGAGATGACCATCTGAACCCAGTCCCACAGTGAGAGCACCTGAATGGTCGATTATCTGTATGAATACGTTGATGTAACTTCAGTTCCCTGGAACTTTTATAATACTTGCCACAATCTGGACATTTGAAAGGTCTCTCCTCAGTGTGATCGCGCTGGTGTGCCTTGAGTTGGGATGACTCAATGAATTCCTTCCCACACACCTTGCAGGTGAATGGCCTCGGCCCAGAATGAACTCGCTGGTGTGTCAACAGGGTGGAGAACCGAACGAATACCTGCCCGCATTCAGAGCAGATAAACGACCTCTCCCCAGTGTGAAGACGCTGGTGTATCGTAAGTTGCGATGATCTCTTGAATCCAGTTCCACAATGAGAGCACATGAATGGTCTCTCGTCAGTGTGGACACGTTGATGCACCATCAGTTCCCTGGAACTTTTAAAGCTCTTCCCGCACTCTGAACATTTAAAAGGTCTCTCATCATTGTGAACACGTTGATGAGACTGCAGATGGCTTGAAGTTTTGAAGCACTTCCTGCAGTTCGGGCATTTATAAGGTCTCTCCTCAATGAGAACCTGCTGGGGTTCCTTGACATGATCTGACTGAGTGAGTTCACTCCCACATTCGGGAGTGGCTGGCCTTTCCTCGCTGTGAATGCGCTCATGTACAGTGAGTTGAGATGACCGCTTGAAGCCAGCCCCACAGTGAGAACAGCTGAACCGCCTCTCCTCAGTATGAACACATTGATGGGACGTCAGATCATTGCAACTTTTAAAGCACTTCCCACAGTCTGTACAATTAAAAGGCCTCTCCTCAGTGTGAACTCGCTGGTGTGTGAGCAGGGTAGATAGCTTAGTGAATCCTTTCTCACACTTGAAACAGATGAACGGCCTCTCTCCTGTGTGACTACGTTGGTGAATTTTCAGCGCACCGCAGTGACTGAATCCTTTCTCACAGTCCGTGGATTTCCCCAGTTTCTCCCCAGTGGCACTGCATTTGTGGTTCTTAAGGCCGGTCGATTGGTTGAAGCCTTTTCTACATATAGAGCACGTGAACCTCTTCTCCCCACTGTGAATAGTACTTTTTTCTTCCATGTTTAAAATTTGCTGAGATTCAGGTTCTGATAACTTGGGTGACTCCATCGGATCACGATGCGATGTTTGGTTTCAATTTCCAGACTGCAAATTCTTCTCTTCTCATAGCCTGTTAAATTCATTTAAAATAGAAAAGAATGAGAGAGAAAACCACAAAAACAGGTTGTAAAATTGTACTGAGTGATTCTGGCAGGTTTTAGGGTCAGCATTTGGGAAAAACGAGCACAACAGCTACTAGACTGTCAGAGAAGCTCAACCAGGGTTAAATCGATATCTATCTGGAAAGGGAAACCTGCTACCTGGTCTGGGCCTACTCAAGACTGTGGGACCTGTATACAGCAGAGAGAAAAGAGAAACAGCTGCAAACAGAGAGAGGGAGAGAGAAACACGGGAGGAAGGAGGAGGGGGCAAAGGATAAGGATTTTACATACAGTATCTGTAACTTGTCCAGAAATTTGACAGGGTCTCCCAAACACTCAATCTCCAAAGGAATTGGCCTTGCAGATCTAAGTGAAATCTATGCAGATCACTCCACGATTATCCTGACCCCCTCTGACATCCAGTAACGGAGCAAATGACTTTCTTCAACTAAATACTGTATTCGGAGAATGAAAGTCACAGTCTTCGGTCCGTTTGGAGCTCGATTCCCCAGCAGCCAATTCAATCTCTCCCCCGGCAACTGCAAGATGCTGAAACAGACTGTTTGAAATGGTACCCCTGGCCTGCAGCATCCGCACCGAAAGCACCCAGATGTTCAGAATCTCGGTGCCACATTTCACCCCAAACCGAGATCCAACCGCACATCTGTACCACCTGGGTAACTCCACCGGTCTCAGCTTCTGAAACTGTCGCCATTCCATTCTTGACCCTAGACCTGTCGATCCCAACGCCTCCCACATTCAGCCTCCCTGCAATTGATTCTGGATTAGTGGTGCTGGAAGAGCACAACAGTTCAGGCAGCATCCAAGGAGCAGCAAAATCGACGTTTCTGCCTGAACTGCTGTGCTCTTCCAGCACCACTGATCCAGAATCTGGTTTCCAGCATCTGCAGTCATTGTTTTTAACCCTACTGCGAATCCTCTGGCAAGGATGTCTGCCTTGAAGAAGTTTTCCTCCTCTCTCTACAAGAATCTCAGGGACTCCCTCTCCCAGTGCAATTCTATGCTACTTTCTCCCTACCCCCACCAGCTTATCTCTCCACCCTTCAGGCTCTCTGCCTTTATTCCTGATGAAGGGCTTTTGCCCGAAACGTCGATTTCGCTGCTCCTTGGATGCTGCCTGAACTGTTGTGCTCTTCCAGCATCACTAATCCAGAATCTGGTTTCCAGCATCTGCAGTCAATGTTTTTACCTCCCTGTAATTGAGATCACCCACCCACTGCTGCCAGTCTGCTCACTTACACCGACTCTTGCTGAGTCATCCCGTGACATCACAACATTCCCACACAGGGTGGCCGCGCATGCTCACAACATTCGCCCCACAGGGTGGCCGCGCATGCTCACAACATTCCCAAACAGGATGACCGCGCATGCGCGCAGCTTAGCCACGCTCCCCGCCCGAGCCCTAAGCCCCGCCCCTTCCCTGTTGGCTCGGCCACAATGGCGGACGAGGACCGCTGCCTCTTCCCCGGGAGCAAGCTCCGGAACAGCCAACGCGGGGCCCGCAGCTTCTTATTTGGGGGACTGCGGGCTACACGAGGCGCTTATGTAGCCGCCCCGCTCCTCTCTCCTCACCAAACCACCGTCTCCCGGCTCCACGCCTCCCCTTTCTCCCGCCGACCGCGGCCGCTGGTAGCAGCAGCTCCGAGGGTCCCACAGCTCTGATCGAAGTAACATTGCGCATGCCCCAGATACAATCGACACTGCGCCTGCGTGCCAGCCTCTCGTTGAGTGGACGCGGTCTGTTCAAGCCCGCAAGGCATCTTGGGTAATAGGACAAAGTTTAAAGATCACACAACAGCAGATTACAGTCCAACAGGTTCATTGGAAGCACTAGCTTTAAAAGTGCTGCTCCTTCAGCAGGTGGTTGTGGACAATACCGACACAGAATTTGTAGCCACAATTATGGTCTTATTCTCCACAACCAACTGTATCACATCTCCCTGACACTGGTCTCCTTTGGCTATGAATTCTGTCAGCATAACCTTCACAACCACCTGAAGGAGGAGAGGCGAAAGCTAGTGCTTCCAAATCAGCCTGTTGGATTATAACCTGGTGGTGTGATTTTTAAGTTTGTCCACCCCAGTCCCTCCAAATCTTGGTAACAGGATTGTCATGAGCATTCAGTTAAAGGGTCTTAAAACTAATCATCTTATAAATTTGTTAGAATATTTAAGTTAACATTATCTGCTTCTCCACTATTTCTTAAAGCCTCCCATCAATTTCTCATTGAGATTTAATGCTCTACTATCTTGTGAGAAGAGTTCGAGTTTGTGGAACTTTGCAGTTTCCCTTTCTGACTGGTCCTGAAGGGTTTGCTCTCAGTCCTGCAGCACCACCCCTCCCTCCCCCACCACAACTTGATTGGTTGGAGGGCCAGTCCTCCCGTTCTACCTCCTCTTCGTATTGGGTGATTGATGACAGGTTTCAGCCAAATACTGAGTGAGCGTACACTAGACTGCAGCTGATCACCAGCAGGTAGGCGACTGTGTTCTCCCGTGCCCAACATAAACACAGTTTCGGAATTGGCTTTTGCCCAAAACGTCCATTCTCCTGCTCCTCGGATGCTGCCTGACCTGCTATTCTTTCCCAGCGCCACACTCTCTACTCTAATCTCCAGCATCTGCAGTCCTCACTTTCGCACAGTTTCGGAATTGGCCACAGCCTGTGACCATGGAGGGAAGGATTGTGCCCAAAGATGGATTTGCAGACTTCAGACACATACCCTATAGACCATAAATCCTGTGCCGGGTAGCAGCGGTTTAAAGGGCTCAAGCCAACAAATGGAGGGGCAAATGTTGATTCAAACTGGGATCGTCCGCTCTGAATCTATCCATCACTGACAGGGTGATCCCTTCTGCAAACTCTCTTTGAAGGGCGTGAGGAGGGAAGGATTTCCAGAAACAAAACTCAAGCTAAACATGAATTAGAAGATTAGAATCCCTACAGTTGGCCCTTTGGTCCAACAAGTCCACTCTCACTCTCCGAAGAGTAGCCCACCCAGACCCATTTCCCTCTGACTAATGCACCTAAAACTATGGGCAATTTAGCATGGCCAATTCACCTGACCTGCACATCTTTGGACTGTGGGAGGAAACCAGAGTACACAGAGAAAACCCACGCAGACACAGGGAGAATATGCAAACTCCACACAGACAGTCGCCAGAGGTTGGAATTGAACCCGGGTCCCTGGCATTGTGAGGCAACAGTGCTAACCACTGAGCCACCATGCCACCTGATGGTAGAGTCACTCAGCCCTGGATATCATCAACATGGCAATGCGAAAGGAGACATCCTTAATCTCAATGTGGCAAAAGATTTCAAACATGAGCATTGCTGGAAAAATACCAAGCCACCGACATGAGTGTTAGAGCTTACTGACTATAGAAAGAGCTTTAACCATTTTTACAATCTTAAAAGCAACACAGCAGACGGAAACTACTCGTGCTGTCTGCGTGGAAATAGTTATCCATCCAAAAGAGTTTCAAGGGCACCCACACATGGGGAAAACTTAGAAATATGAGGATTGAGGTCAAGGTTTCAGATGCCCATCTTAGCTGGGAAAAAGCTGTTTACCTGCACACTCCATCATCCCACATGCTGACACACCAGCAAGCTTACATGGACAAGAGATCCTTTACATGTCCAAACTGCAGGGAGTTCTATAAAAGCTCGGAGGTACTGATGCTTCAGCAACACATTCACTCTGATGAAAGACCCTTTATGTGCTCTCAGTGTGGAACTAGGTTCAAGTGATTATTTGATCTCACTGCACCAGCATGTTCACACTGGGGAGAGGCTGTTCTCCTGTCTGTGGGAAGAGATTTACCACCCAATTCAACCTACACACACATCAGCATCTATACTCTGAACAAACGATACACATGCCCTGAGTGGGCAAAGGGACTCATTAAGTGAAATGATTCATTAATCTTCAGATACATTGGCAAATTCATTACAAGACTATAAGACATAGGAGTGGAAGTAAGGCCATTCGGCCCATCAAGTCCACTCCATTCAATCATGGCTGATGGGCATTTCAACACCACTGACCCGCACTCGCCCTATATCCCTCAATTCCTTGCGAGGTTAAGAATTTATCAATTTCTGCCTTGAAGACATTTAACGTCCCGGCCTCCACTGTGCTCTGTGGCAATGAATTCCACAGGCCCACCACTCTCTGGCTGAAGAAATGTTTCCTCATTTCCGTTCTAAATGGACCCCCTCTAATTCTAAGGCTGTGCCCACGGTCCTAGTCTCCCTGCCTGACGGAAACAATTTCTCAGCATCCACCCTTTCTAAGCCATGCATTATTGTGTAAGTTTCTATTAGATGTCCCCCTCAACCTTCTAAACTCTAATGAATATAATCCCAGGATCCTCAGCTGTTCATCGTATGTTAAGCCGACCATTCCAGGGATCATCCGCGTGAATCTCCGCTGGAAACGCTCCAGTGCCAGTCTGTCCTTCCTCAGGTGTGAGGCCCAAAACTGGACACAGTATTCCAAACAGAGCCAAACTAGAGCTTTATGAGGTCTCAGTAGCACATCGCTGCTTTTACATTCCAACCCTCTTGAGATAACATTACATTTGCTTTCTTAACCACAGACCCAACCTGCAAGACAACCTTTAGAGAATCCTGGACTAGCACTTCCAGATCCCTTTGTACTTTGGCTTTATGAATTTTCTCACCGCTTAGAAAATAGTCTGTTCCTATATTCTTTTTTCCGAAGTGCAGGACCTCGCATTTGCTCACGTTGAATTTCATCAGCCATTTCCTGGACCACTCTCCTAAACTGTCTAAATCTTTCTGCAGCCTCCCCACTTCCTCAGTACTACCTGCCTGTCCACCTAACTTCGTATCATCAGCGAACTTCGCCAGAATGCCCCCAGTCTCTTCATCCAGATCATTAATATATAAAGTGAACAGCTGCAGCCCCAACACTGAACCCTGCGGGACACCACTTTGTCACCGGCTGCCATTCCGAAAAAGAACCTTTTATCCCAACTCTCTGCCTTCTGTCAGACAGCCAATCCTCAATCCATGCCAGTAGCTCACCTTGAACACCGTGGGCCCTCACCTTACTCAGCAGCGGGTTTCCCTGGTCTAACCAACTTGTTACCTCTTCAAAGAATTCTAACAGGTTTGTCAGGAACAACCTCCCCTTACTAAATCCATGCTGACTTGTTCTAATCTGACCCTGCACTTCCAAGAATTTAGAAATCTCATCCTTAACAATGGATTCTAGAATTTCACTTACAACCGAGGTTAGACTAATCGGCCTATAATTTTCCATCTTTTGTTTTGATCCTTTCTTTAACAAGGGGGTTACAACAGCGATTTTCCAATCATCTGGGACTTTCCCTGACTCCAGTGACTTTTGAAAGATTACAACCAATGCCTCCACTATTTCTTCAGCCACCTCCCACAGAACTCTAGGATGTAGCCCATCGAAGCCTGGAGATTTACCAATTTTTAGCTTTTCTAGCACTTTCTCTTTTGTAATGGCTACCATACTTAACTCTGCCCCTTCACTCTCCTTAATTGTTGGGATATTACTCATGTCTTCTAGTGTGAAGACTGACACAAACATTCTTCAGCTATTTCCTTATCTCCCATCACAAGCCTTCCTGCATCAATTTGGAGTGGCCCAAATTCTATTTTTGCCTCTTGTTTATTTCTTATGTATTGAAAGAAACTTTTATTATCAATTCTAATATTACTGGCTTGCTTACCTTCATATTTGATCCTCTCCTTCCTTATTTCTCTCTTTCTTATCCTCTGTTTGTTTTTGTCGTCTTCCCAATCTTCTGATTTCCCAGTGCTCTTGGCCACTTTATTAGCTCTCTCTTTTTCTGTGATACATTTCCTGACTTCCTTTGTCAGCCATGGCTGTCTAATCCCACCCCCGGATAATCTTTCTTTTCTTTGGGAAGAACCTCTGTTACTGTGTCTTCAATTACACCCAAAAACTCCTGCCATTGTTGCTCTACTGTCTTCTCCACTAAGCATTGCTTCCAGCGACTTTCGTCAGTTCCTCTCTCATACCCCTGTAATTACCCTTATTTAACTGTAACACCATTACATCTGATGTTGCCTTCTCTCTTTCAAACTGCAGACTGAACTCTACCATATTATGGCCGCTGCCTCCTAAGTGTTCCCTTACTTTAAGCTCGTTTATAAAGTCTGGCTCATTACATAGCACTAAGTCCAGAATAGCCTGCTCCATCATAAGCTGTTCCAAAAAGCCATCTTGCAAGACTTGCATGAATTCCCTTTCTTTGGATCCACCGGCAACATTACTCACACAGTCCACTTGCATATTGAAGTCCTCCATGATCACCGTGACTGTGTCTTTCTGACATGCTCTATCTATTTCCTGGTACATCGTGTGGCCCTGGTCCTCGGAGGTCTGCACACAAGTCCCATTGTGATTTTTTTGCCTTCGAGGCTCCTCAACTCCACCCATCTGACCCTCTGTCATTTAGTGCCATAGATTAATTTCATTCTTAACTAACAAGGCAACCATGCCCCCTCTGCCCACCTCCCTGTCTTTTCGATGTTGTAAATCCTTGGATGTTTAACTGCCAGTCCTGAACCCCCTGCAACCACATCATAATCATTCACAATGATTTGTGCCGTTAATTCATCTGCTTTGCTCTGAATACTATGAGCATTCAGGTAAAGCACCTTAATGCTAATTTTCTTATCCTCATGATTTCCATCACCTCTAGTAGTATGTCCTCAGTTATCCTTCCTTTTTGTTTCATTCCTAGACTGCCTTGAACTGAAACCCTGCTCACATGCTAACCTGCTGCTTATCTTTCTACCTGATTCCATACTCTCTGTTGCTCTCCCTTTCCCTTCCCACCGACTCACAAGTTTAAAGTCCTAGTGACCACCCTATTGACCCTTTTCACCAGAACGCTGGTTCCAGATCGGTTCAGGTGGAGGCCGTCCCATCACTACAGATCTCCCTAGTTCCAAAACTGATGCCAATGTCCCATGAAATGGAATCCCTCCTTCTCACACCAATCTCTTAGCCACGTGTTTACTTCCCTAATTCTCTGTTCCCTATGCCAATTAGCACGTGGCTCAGCAGTAATCCAGAGATTGTGACCCTCGAGGACCTGTTCTTCGATTTTGTTCCTAGCGCTTGATAATCCCTAAACAGATAATCCCACAACAACTGGATCCTCTCCCTCCTGCTCCAATATCCTTTCGAGCCGGTCGGAGATGTCCTACATCCTGGCACCGGGCAGGCAACACACCATGAGGGACTCCCGATCCGGCTCACAAAGGAATACTATCTGTCCCCCTAATTATAGAATCCCCTACAACAACAACTTGTCTGTTTGCTCCCCTGTTGAATGGCCTTCTGCACCATGGTGCCGTGGTCAGCTGGCTCATCCTCCCCACAGCCCTTTCCCTCATCCATACGGGAAGCAAGAATCTCATATCTGTTAGACAAGGTCAAGGGCTGAGGCTCCTCCACTCCTGAACTCAGAATCCCCCTACCTGCCTCACTTACAGTCACACCCTGTTGTTCCTGGTTGTGGTGTGAGGGCGTTCACCTGCTCGAACTGAAGGAAGGGATTCACTTGCTTGTTCCACTTGCTGAGTTACCAGCGAGTTCACAAATGACTACGTCAGCTTATTTTTTGTTAATCACAATCCAGACTGAACCATGTTCATTGGGCTCTCCTGCTAGTATTAATGAGGTTCAGCCCAATTTTACTGCCTAATATGCAGATGACAGTCAAACGAAATGTTTTGCTCTTTTTAGATACTGAACACAAGTTCATTACCTTTGAAGGGCTCTCTCCCCCTTCCCTTCCTCCTCCATTGCATCTCCACCAAAGAGCACTATGTCAGGAGCTCATGCAGTTCCTTTATCACTAAAATGCAAACCATCAAATCAGCTCCCTCTTCTGCTTCCCTTTCCCTCACTGGGCCAAACTGTCTAAATTTCCTTGTCGGAGCCCTAAGCTTGGACCATTCTTCAGTGTTTCTCTGATCTCCCTTGATGGACTCTCAGAGCTCACCATATCCACAAGTCTAACATCTGTGAGATCAAAACCACTCACTGAATTTTCAGCGGTCAGTATCCCATGCCGTAAATGGCGAAGTTTCCAGGAACAGTCACTCTCTCCTTTAAACTGCCATCATCACCAGTCTTTAAACAAAATCTGTTCAACTCTTCTTTGCAAACAACTGTCTCATCTCCAACCTCCCTTTTTGTTTCCTTGAGAAATGTTTCGCCTGTAAAATCTATGCACCTCCTTTCCAGAACTCCACGTCTGAATGCATCCAAGCAGTTTTCAGTCCCTGCCGCTGTACCCAAGCGTCTGTTATCAAAAGCACAAATTACATCCTCCGGGACGATTCAGCCAAAAGGCTGGCCACAGCATTACTCCCCCGTTCTGACAAACAGACATGTGGGACGCAAAATATTAGCAGTTTCTCTTTCCACACATGCTGAGTTTCTGCACCACTCTCTGCACTTCTTTCAGATTTCCAGCAGCCACAGTATTTTGCTTTCAATCATTCCAACATCTCGCCAGTGTCATCCAACCAAGTGGGCTGCTCTCTCCTGCTCCCATTCTTCTCTGCCTGATCGTAACACTGGCAATGTCTTCCCTTCCCCCTCAGTTTCCTCTGGTGTCCCTTCTTATTTGTTAACAGAACACAGGATGGACATAGGACAGATGTCAGAGGTAGTTTCTTTACTCAGAGAGTAGTAGGGGCATGGAACTTACTGCCTGCAACAGGATTGGACTCGCCAACTTTACGGGCACTTAAATGGTCATTGGATAGACATCTGGATGAAAATGAAATAGTGTAGGATAGATGGGCTTCAGACTGGATTCACAGGGCAGCCCAACATCGAGGGCCGAAGGGCCTGGACTGAGCTGTTATGTTTTATGTTCTAACACAGAACTGCACAGCACAGGAATGGGCTCTTCAGCCCACGATGTTGTGCTGAACATGATGCCAAATTAAACTAATCCCTTCTGCCTGTATTGTCCATCTCCCTCCATTTCTTGCATATTTATGTGCTTATTTAAAAGTTCCTCGAGTTCAGCAGAGATTTAGAACATAGAAAAGTACAGCACGGGGTTCCAAGATGGCAGCGACCCAGCAAGTCTGAGTCTACAGTGCTCCTCCTAAGACTTGGGCAAAGTGGGTCACTCACCCCCAACATACTCACCAAATCATTTAAAATAGCTGTTTAATCTAATTAGTTGTTTAGTATTGAATTTAAACAATTTAATCTTCAGTATATATGACTAAAGGGAAGGGAGCCCGCAGCTCTCAGCAAGCAGGAACCCCTCCCCCACCCTCTCCAGCTGCAGCAGAGGCGTCCGCAGCCGCCCCGGGGGATTTAACTACGGTGGCGAGCCTCGTGGAAATCATCTCCAAACTGGATACGAAGATCGACGCTTTTATTGAAGAATCCCGAAGTCAATGGGACTCACTCTCGGCCGCGCTGCAAAAGCACGACCAAGACATTAAGGAAACCGAGCGCCGAGTCGGAGGGGCAGAGCTAAAGGCCGCAACCTCCGAGACTACAGCGCAATCGGCCGTGGATCAGGTCCAGACTCTCGAACAGTGAGTCCGGACCTGAGAGAACCACACTGATGACCTCGATAATCGAGGTCGTCGAAAACATATTAATTTGCTGGGCCTTCCCGAACGGGAAGAAGGCGGCCAGCTTACAGCGTTTCTTGAACAGTGGCTGCCACAGCTTTTAAATCTGGAGGCTGGATCAGGCCAGGTAAGGGTGGAATGGGCAATATGCGGGCCTGGCTCGAACCAGCGTCGTCGCCCGGTCCTGTTCCGGCGGGAGACCTAGAAGGAGAGGCAGATACTCCTATAAGCCTCTAGAAATCTTGGAAAAAATCCCCAAGCCATGATCCATAAAGGTTCCAAGATCATGTTATTCCAAGACTTTTCCCCAGCTCTGGTCCGAAAGAGGAAGGCATTCAATGAGGCGAAGAAGTATTTAAGGGACTTAACTATTCAGTACTCCTTACGCTACCCAGCGACGCTACGCTTTAACCATGAAGGAACCGTGTATAACTTCGGATCGCCGGAAAAGGCTAAGGAATTTTTGGACCCTCTTACATAAGTTGTAAGAGATAATTTGATGTTGGTTTGCCTTCCCCCCCTTTTTCTTTTTTTAACCTTACTGTTTAATATTATCTTGGGGGGTGGGGAGAGGGATTTATTTATTTGTTCTGTACTTAACGATTTTCTCCCCCCCCCCTTGGTTTTTTTATTATTCTCTCTC
>NC_057753.1:3150723-3152530 GCF_004010195.1 Chiloscyllium plagiosum
GTGGTTACCTTATTCTATTTTACCTCTGTCTCTAGGAGCGGGGTTGTTTTCCCTTGTTATTTTGTATTATTATATTTAATTATTACTCGTTGAGGTTGTAATTTTATAGTTATATATGTTTATACATGGTATTAACATTACCAAATATATCCAGGTGTTGGTGTGGGTGGGGGTAGGGGTAGGGTGCTCACTGTTAACTCTAGCTCTGTAGTATATTTGAATTCACCTCATCCTATTGAGGAGCGCCTGGGTCAAGGGTGGGGCACTGGTTGGGAGAGGATAGGATGGACCTTTGGAAAGGAAGTGATACCCCCTGGGAACAAGGGGGAAAATCTCCATTTAAATACGTTTTATTTTTTTTTATTTAGAAATAGTTTTTTATTAAACTGTTGTGAGTGTATTAGAGCCTTTATTTTTGTGAATTTTATATGCTCTACGCTCGGGATGTTCTGGATAGGGTTCCCCCTCCCGAGGGGTCTCGGATTTGCCCGGACGATTATGGTTGATCAGTCGGGTAAGTGCTGCATCTGGAATGTCAAGGGGAGTAATTCGCCAGTCAAAAGGAAGAAAATATTATCAAATCTTAAGAAAGAAAGGGTTGATATAGCTCTCCTACAGGAGACACACCTGTTGGATAAAGAACACTTGGAATTGCGACAGGGTGGATTTGATCAGGCCTTTTTTTCTTCTTTTAGCTGAAAAAGCAGGGGAGTTGTTATTCTTATTCGGAAGAATTTCCCTTTCAAAATCCTAAATCAGATAAAAGACGAATCTGGACGATATATTCTGATTAAAGCCCTTATAAATGGAGAGGAATATGGGATTTTAAATTTGTATTGCCTCCTGGCACATCCTTTTAAATTTATAACGGAAGCCTTCTCAAAATTGATGACTTTTGGTGCCAGTCATACAATTATAGGGGGAGACTTTAATTGGATTATGGATCCAGAAATAGATAGGATTCCCAAGAGTACTGCAGGGGTATCTCCCAGATCTAGGCAATTGGTGGATCTGAATAAAGAGTTAGGATTAGTAGATGTATGGTGATGTCTTCATCCACAGGGCAGAGAGTTTTCTTTTTACTCCAATCCACATAAATGTCATACCAGAATTGATGTGTGTTTTGCCCCCTTGATTTTTTAAAATTCCATATCATCCTGTAAAATAGGTAGTATAGCAATTTCTGACCACGCTGCTGTATATATGGAAATCAAGGCGAGGAACAATGGGACATCTCCTCGGCATTGGCGTATGGACCCCTTCCTGATGAAAGATAGTAAATTTGTAAAGTACTTCTCTCAAGAATTTAAAACTTTTTTAGAAATTAATTTAGGTACGGCTAGCAACCCATCAATGATGTGGGAGACCATCAAAGCTTACGCGCGAGGTTTGATCATCTCCTACTCAGCGACCCAGAAAAAATTAAAGGGAGAACAACAGCATCTGCTCGAAGCTCGCTTAAAAGCAGCTGAAACAGCATACACTGATAGACCTTCTACTATTAAATTGCAAAGGATTACGGCTCTTAGGACAGCTCTAAACACTACGCTTACCCAAACGGCTAAGAGGGAAAGATTATTTACAAAACAAAGGTTATATGAATTTGGCGACAAACCAGGTAGATACTTAGCATTTCTTACAAAGAAAAAAAAAGGCCCCAAACTATCACGTCTATCAAGGAAAGTACGGGTATTTTGACTCATGATCATAAAAAGATTAATGCAATCTTTAGAAAATTTTATTCTGATTTATATAAATCGCAGGATTGTGAAGACAGGACTAGGAGGATGCAATCATTTTTTAAAAA
>NC_057753.1:3153382-3163443 GCF_004010195.1 Chiloscyllium plagiosum
ATAGCTTCAGTGTGGGTAGTGGCTGCCGTCAGGGATGTCCCCTCTCGCCATTGTTATTCACGCTAATAATTGAACCACTAGCAGATGCTATACGAGCTGATCCTAATATAGTGGCCCCAAGGATTGGTACAGGTAAACATAAAATTACCCTTTATGCAGATGATGTTCTTCTATTCCTCAGTAACCCTTTGATGTCCATACCTCGCTTAATCCAAGTTATTAATACATTTAGTGCATTCTCAGGCTATAAAATTAATTTTTCAAAATCGGAGGCTATGCCAATGGGTGGCCTTGCTGTGATACCCCGCTTAGCGGACGGTTCCCTTTTTCCCTTTCGCTGGTCCCTGGGGGGTTTCTTATATTTAGGCATTTTTATTACTCCAGTATTTGGTCAGTTGTATAAGGCTAATTTTGTGTATTTATTGGAAAGGATAAGGCAGGACCTCCAGCGGTGGGGAGACCTGCCAATTTCCTGGTTGGGTAGAATAGCATTAATCAAAATGAATATCCTGCCCCGTCTCCTATATCCTATGAGAATGCTTCCGGTGATGCTGCCGAGGACAGCTTTATGTAAATTATACGGCTGGCTGAGTTCCTTTATCTGGAACCATAGGCGGCCCCTCATTAAGCTGAAGAAGCTACAGCTTCCACAGGCAAGGGGTGGATTGGATTTCCCAGATTTTAGGAAATATCAATTAAGTTCCCTATTAAGTTATATAGCTGATTGGGTCTTGTCTGATCCACATTCAATCTGGTTGGACATCGAGGCTTGTCAAGTAAAATACCCACTTATTAACCTTTTATTCTCAGACAAGAGGAAAATCATTACAGATCACTGTAAAAACCCTATAATACTAAACACAATTAAGGCTTGGAATATAATGCGGCAAAATGAGGGTAATTCACATAAAACATCCCCCTATGCACCGATAGTGGGAGCATGGGGATTCCAACCGGGGTTAACAGATGCCACTTTTAAACTCTGGAGATCCAGGGGTATCTCATGTCTAGGGGATCTATTTAAAAATGGGGTCCTGATGTCTTTCGGATAGCTGCGTCAGAAATTCGGATTACCCAATGGAGACCTCTTTCGATTCTTCCAAATTCGAGATTTTATACAGAAGACTACGTTATTAGATAGTCTTTATAAATCCGATAGAGAATGTAGTGTCCTACGACCAGTGGGGGTATCTTCCGTCAGTAATATTTATCATTTGCTACATGATGAAGTATCGGGAGATATGGATAATCTGCTTAAAACATGGGATCAGGATTTGGGACTGGAAATCTCTATAGAAATGTAGAATGACATTTGGGAAAATGCCAGAAAAATTTCCATCTGCAACAGAACTCAGGCCATTCAGTTGAAGATACTTCATAGGGCCCATATAGCACCGGTTCGATTGGCAAAATTTAAGGCAGGAGCATCTCCAATGTGTCCCAAATGTAAAATAGAGGTGGGCACTCTTGTACATTGCCTATGGACCTGTCATAAGATCCGTAGATATTGGACTAAAGTAGCAAGTGCTCTGACAGAAATCTTAGGAACGGAAATTAGAGTGGACCCTGTATCTCTCCTTTTGGGCTTTTCGAACTTACCCTCCCTGGATATGTACGGGAAGAGATTATTTTCTATTCTCTCTTTCTGTGCAAGGAAAAATATTTTGGTAAACTGGGTGGCTGAGGGCCCCCCGGACTTTCAAATTGGCACAGGTTAATTATGGAATGTATTCCCCTTGACTTCCTTACAAATATGGTGCACCAAAAGGCCGAATTATTTCATAAAATATGGCAGCCCTTCTTGAATTACATAAATACAGATATTTCGGCTAACCTAACAAGGGCTTTTATTTAATTGAGATTGCGAACCTGGCTAGTCCAGGGCCCCTTGGGAGAGGAATCCCGCATGAATACGGGTTTTGTTACATTTGATGTTAACACATTCCGAGCATGTATCTCACTACCCAATTTCTGTATTATCCGTTGTTTTTTTTTCTTTCTCTTAGTTGAATAATGTAAGAGACTTAATTATACACTCTGGTTTTTCTGTTGTTAAATTTTGGTTATTATTTATTTAAGATTTAATTGTATATCAATGTTCGTACTTGAGAGTTTTGCTTATTTTTATAAACTTGTAAAAATGTTAAATTTCCAATAAAAATATCTATAAAAAAAAAGAAAAGTACAGCACAGAACAGGCCTTTTGGCCCACGATATTGTGCCGAGATTTAATCCGAATGTCAAACATAATAACTTAACCTCCGCTCCCCTCAACTCACTGCTATCCATGTGCATGTCCAGCAGATGCTTAAATGTCCCCAATGACTCTGCTTCCACCACCACCGCTGGCAACGCATTCCATGCATTCACAACTCTCTGCAGAAAGAACCTACCTCTGCGGTCTCCTTTATACCTTCCTCCTAATATCTTCAAACTATGACCCCTCATACCAGTCGATCCTGCCCTGAGGAAAAGTCTCTGGCTATTGACTCCATCCATGCATCTCATTACCTTGTACACCTCTATCAGGTCTCCTCTCTTCCTCCTTCTCTCCAGAGAGAAAAGTCCGAGCTTATTCAACCTTTCTTCATAAGGCAAGCCCTCCAGTCCAGGCAGCAACCTGGTAAAACCTTCTTTGCACCCTCTCCAAAGCCTCCACATCTTTCCTATAGTAGGGTGACCAGAACCGGACACAATATTCCAAGTGTGGTCTCACCAGGGACTTGTAGAGCTGCAGCAAAACCTCGCGGCTCTTAAACTCAATCCCCCTGTTAATGAGAGCCAAAACATGCTTTCTTAACAACCCTATCCACTTGGGTGGCAACTTTGAGAGATCTATGTACTTGCACACCCAGATCCCTCTGTTTCTCCACACTGCCAAGAATCCTGTCTTTAATCCTATATTCAGCATTTGAGTTCGACCTTCCAAAATGCATCAGTTCGCATTTATCAAGGTCGAACTCCATCTGCCATTTCTCAGCCCAGCTCTGCATTTACTCGGACGTTGCTGAGAATGGAGGGTTTAAGTTATAGGGAGAGGCTGGACAGGCTGGGACTATTTTCACTGGAGGTTAAGAGGTGGCCTTATAGAAGCTTCTCAAGTCATGAGGGGCATGGACAAGGCAAATGGCAGATGTCTTCTCCATCAGATGGTGGATTCCGAGACTCGGGGGCAAATTTTCAAGATGAGAGGAGAAAGATTTTTTAAGACAGTGATTTTCTTTTTTACACAGAGTGGTTCGTGTGTGGAATGAACTTGAGAGGAAATGGCGGATGCGGGTGCAGTTACAACATTTAAAAGACGTTTAGAGAAGTACATGAATAAGAAAGGTTTGGAGGGATATAGCCCAAGCAGGCAGGTGGGACTAGTTTAGTTTGGGATTATATTCGGCATGGACCGGCTGGACCGTAGGGTCTGTATCTGTGCTGTATGACTCTTAAATGCCCCGATCGTATCTGCCTCCACCAACACCCAGGCAGCGCATTCCAGACTCCTATTACTGTGTAAAACGTCTTGCCCCTCACATCTCCTTTGAACTTCCCCCTCTCACCATAAATGGATGCCCCTCAGTATTAGGCATGTTATCCACCCACTCAGTAATGAGGGGTTTGGAAACAGTGTCAGCTCTTACATGTTTACTGACAGCTTCCAGCCTGGCCTCAGTGACCCTGGAAGTATCATAACTTTAAGATCACCATCGAGCTAAAGTAAAGGAAAAGGCCCTTTGGCCCATCGTATCTGTGCTGGTCATGAAAAAAAAACACCTAGCTGTTCTATAATATGACAGAAATTCAGAACAGATTATTCTAGTTTCTGTGAAACATTATTTCTCCTTTCATTTCCTCAGATCTATAAATACCCTGTCTCAAACGCATGTCCTCATCTTCCCTCTTGCTCACTGTTCCATTTTCAGGTCTTCTACGAGATTCATTCAGCGCAGTAAAGGCCCACTGCACCTACACAACTACCACGGAATGTACGCTCATCCCAATTTCCTGCACTTGTCCCTTACCTTTGAATGTTATGTTATTTGAAGTACTCATCCAAATTGTTTTTTTAATAAGGTTATAAGGTTTGGGCCTCTGCTTCTCAGTGCTTTGCAGGTTCCCACTGCAAGCGGGCATCAGACCGCCCTGCTTTTGACACGGGACTATGCCTACATCAGGAAACTATAAGAATTCATTTTGTGTTTTAAACAGCAGTCGCAGCTTTAAACCCACAGAACTCAGCAGCTGCCGGTCTGCCCACGTGACCGGGAGATAGGAGACAGAGGACAGATCAAATCCACACTAGACCAACACTACCCATGACTCATAGACCAAAACTCCGGAATTAATTAATATGGAAACCCATCTCCGAATCACATCAAGAGACTGACTGAAACACACCCATACCCATCGATACGGAACCATTCTGACACAAAGGACAGGCATCCACCAGACAGGAACGGACAGACCAATACACACCAACACCCCAAGGGAACAAAGGGGGGTGCTAGCCCCCTGCCCTCACAGAGAGAGACAAGCAGATAATACCCGGACCCGTTTTACATAAACCAATTAGCACCCTATTGTGCGTGCCCTGCAACTCTCCTGGGACGGTAGGAAACAGTCTATTCGCACCTACTCCAGTGATGATGGGGAACTATCATCCCATTCATCCTCAAATTCCACACATCCTGACAACTAAAAGTATATAATATGTAGCTGCGTGCGGGAACAGGACAGCAGCTGAGATTCAGACCTTGGTTGGTCTCCGCCGGCGTTACTGTAACAATAAACGTTACCGATTGTTGAACCGCACTCTGGGCTCGGACTGATATCATTTCATCCGCGCTAACACCACCATCTGCCGAGTGAAAATGTATTTTCCCAAACCCCCTGGGAATCTCCTGCTCCTTACGGTATCATGATTTCTCCCTCAACCAAGGGAACACCTGCTCTCTATTCACCCTCACCATCTTATATCCCTCAATCGCCCCTCAGAATCCACACACGATCATACACTTGAAGAATTCTAACCAATTTGTTAGACGTGACCTCCCTCTGACAAAGCCGAACTAAGTCACGCCTTGCCAAGTGGGCCTGAGTTCGCTTCTTCAGAATTTTCTCCAATAATTTTCCTACCACTGACATGAGACTCACCGGTCCATCTCTACCACCCCTTTTCAACAGTGCAACCACATTAACCATCCTCCAGGCCTCTGGCACTTCCCCTGTGGCTAAACAGAAATTAAAAATTTGTATCAGAGCTCCTGCAATTTCCTGCCTCGTCTCTACAGCAGCTTGGGATGCAATTACTCTGGGGACTTGGCAGTTCTTATGACCAACACAGCCTCCAATATCTCCCGATTTCCTATGTCAAACTGCGCAAGTTCCTCACAGTCCTTTTTCCTGAATTCCTTATCTACGTTGTTCTATTCTAGAGTGAAGACCGAAGAGAAGTCTTCATTCAACACCCTTCCAATATTCTGCGGCGTCACACAATTCTGAGGTGGCCCCTTTCATCCCTAACAGGCCCCATTCATTCCCTGTTTAACCTCTTCCCTTTAATAGGATTCTCCCTAATCCTGTTCGCAAGTCTTTTCTCATGCCCCTTTTTTGCTCTTAGAATTATAGAGATGTACAGCACGGAAACAGACACATCGGTCCAACTCATCCGTGATGACCAGATATCCCAACCTAATCTGATCCCATTTGCCAGCACTTGGCCCATATCCCTCTCAACCCTTCCTTTTCATATACCCATTTTAAAATGTTGTAAATGTCCCAGCCTACACCACTTACTCATATACATACCACCCTCTGTGCGAAAAAGTTGCCCCTTAGGTCTCTTTTATATCTTTCCCCTCTCACCCTAAACCTATGCCCTCTAGTTCTGGACTCCCCGACCCCAGGGAAAAGACTTTGTCTATTTACCCTATCCATGCGCCTTATGGTTTTACAAACCTCTATGAGGTCACCCCTCAGCCTCAAACATTGCAGGGAAAACAGACCAAACCTATTCAGCCTCTCTCCGGCAACACCCTTGTAAATATTTTCTGAACCCTTTCAAGTTTCACAACATCTTTCCGATAGGATGGAGTCCAGAACTGCACGCAATATTCCAACAGTGGCCTAAACAATGTCCTGTACAGCCGCAACATGACCTCCTAACTCCGGTACTCAATACTCTGACCAATAAAGGAAAGCATACCAAACGCCTTCTTCACTATCCTATCTACCTGCGACTCACTTTCAAGGAGCTATGAACCTGCACTCCAAGGTCTCTTTGTTCAGTAACACCGCTATTCAGTGTATTCTAATTGCTTTCGTCAGTTCTTTCCTGCACTTCTTGTGTTCCTTTAGGGCCGCAGCTGAATAGGCTTGAGAAAAGCACTACTCTTCTTCTTTACCCAGTCCTGAACTATCCTAGACACCCAGGGTTCTCTGAACCTATTGCTACTGCATTTCCCTCGAAAGGGTAGACGTTGGAGCTGCATTCTCCCCAGTTCCTTTTTGAATGCCACCCGGTTGCTCAGCTACACACTTACCCGCAAGGAGCCACTCCCAGTCTACTGTGGGATATACTTTGAATTAAATCTGTGCTTCGACTAATCCAAAGCCATCTTTTGCAGGCCATCTTTTTCTTTGGCCAAAACATAATTGAACCGCAGTACGTTGTGATTGCTATCACTAAAACAGCGCTCCCCCACTGCAACATGGAACATGAGTCCAGCTTCTTCCCTCAGAATCACAGCCAGCAATATACCATCCCTTATTGGAGCTTCTACACATTGATACCAAAATGTCCCCAGATGCATTTTGAGAAATCCACCCTCATTACACCTTTAATACGATGGCTATTCAAAGTCATGTTGAGAAAGTTGAAATCCCCGAATACAATCACCTGATTATTACTCTCACACACTTGTGAGCTGCCTACATATTTGCACCTCTCTTTGACTCTTTGGGGGCATATAATACACTCCCACTAAACTCGCTGCTCCCTTATCATTCCTAAGTTATAGTGATAGAGATGTAGAGCACGGAAACAGACCCCTCGGTCCAACTCGTCCATGCCAACCAGATATCCGAACCTAATCTAGTCCCACTTGCCAACACTTGGCCCATACCCGTCTAAGCCCTTCTTATTCACATACCCATCCAGATGCCTTTTCAATGTTGTAATTGCACCAGCCTCCACCACTTCCTCTGGCAGCTCATTCCATACTCGCACCCGAAACCTATGCCCTCTGGTTCTGGCCTCACCTTAATCCAGGGAAAAGACTTTGTCTATTTATCCTACTTGTGCCCATCATAATTTTATAAATCTCTATAAGGTCAGCCTCCAATGCTCCAGGGAAAACAGCGCCAAGCTGTTCAGCCTCTTGTTATAGCTCAAATCCTCCAGCCCCAGCAACATCCTTGTAAATCTTTTCTGAACTCTTTCAAGTTTCACAACATCCTTCCGACAGGAGGGAGACCAGAATTGCACGCAATATTCCAACAGTGGCCTAACCAATGTCCCGTATGTTCTCCCCACAAAGCCTTGTTTGATGACCACTCCAAGATATTGTCTCTCCTCACTGTAGTAACTGACTCCTTAATTAAGAGTGCACACCACCATCCTATTTACAAACTCCTCTGTTTCCCCTAAAGATTCTTTACTGCAGAATGTTGCGTTGCCAGTCCAGCCCTTCCCTCAAAAATATGTTGTGATGGCAACAATATCACATGTCCATGTGTCAATTCATGGCATTAACTCATCAGTCTTACCTCATACACTCTCAGAGACACAGTTCACTGCATAGATATATCTTGTAAATGCATAATATTGCAGATACTGGAGACGAGGTTAGCTAACTGGGTGAAGGAAGCCACTTTGAGACTGAAAGTTAACTGAAGAGAAATCCTGCGATTAACCAAATGTATAAACTCGTTAGGGGCTGCACGGTGGCTCAGTGGTTAGCACGGCTGCCTCACAACACACAGACCCGGGTTCATTTCCAGCCTCAGGCAACTGTCGTGTGAAGTTTGCACATTCTCCCGATGTCTGCGTGGATTTCTCCGGGTGTGCAGGTTATTGCCCATAGTGTTAAGTTCACTAGTCAAAGGGAGATGGGTCTGGGTGGGTTGCTGTTTGGAGGGACGGTGTGGACGTGTTGGGCCGAATGGCCTATTTCCACACTGTAGGGAATCTAATCTAATCTGATCTCTCATTCTTTCTGACAGAAACCACGGTATGGAATTTAAAACAGGCTCGCAGAGTTTGAAGTTCAACCCAGTCTTTTAATATAACTGCTGATTAATCATTAATTTTTCTGTTATAATTAATTGATGCTCACTGCTTATGTAATCACCTCTTTCTGATTGATTAGATTAGTTAAAGTGTGGAAACAGGCCCTTTGGCCTGACAAGTCCACACCGACCCTCCGAAGATTAGATTAGATTAGATTACAGTGTGGAAACAGGCCCTTCGGCCCAACAAGTCCACACCGACCCGTCGAAGCAAAACCCACCCATACCCCTACATTTACCCCTAACCTAACACTACGGGCAATTTAGTATGGCCAATTCACCTGACCCTGCACATCTTTGGATGGTAGGAGGAAACCGGAGCACCCGGAGGAAACCCACGCAGACACGGGGAGAACGTGCAAACTCCACACAGTCAGTCGCCTGAGTCGAGAATTGAACCCGGGTCTCTGGCGCTGTGAGGCAGCAGTGCTAACCACTGTGCCACCGTGCCGCCCACAACAGAAGAGCAACCCACACAGACCCATTTCCCACACCTAACAGTATGGGCAATTTAGCATGGCCAATTCACCTAACCTGCAAATTTTTGGACTGTGGGAGGAAACCGGAACGCGAGAGCGAGTGACAGCGCGAGAGCGAGAGACAGCGCGCGAGAGAGAAAGCGCGAGAGAGAGAGAGCGAGAGAGAGAGAGATCGCGCGCGCGGTCTCTCTCCCTCCCGCGCGCGGGCGAGAGACAGAGAGCACGGGCGAGAGACAGAGAGAGCGGGCGAGAGACAGAGAGAGCGGGCGAGAGACAGAGAGAGCGCGTGAGAGACAGAGAGAGAGCGCGAGAGACAGAGAGAGAGCGCGAGAGATACAAATATCTCAACATCGATAGTCACAGGTGAGGTGCCGGACGACTGGAGGTTGGCAAACATGATGCTACTGTTTAAGAAGGGCAGTAAAGACAAGCCAGGGAACGATAGACCGGTGAGCCTGACCTCAGTAGTGGGCAAGTTGTTGGAAGGAATCCTGAGGGACAGGATGTACATGTACTTGGAAAGGCAAGGACTGATTCGGGACAGTCAGCATGGCTTTGTGCATGGGAAATCATGTCTCTCAAACTTGATTGAGTTTTTTGAAGTAACAAAAAAGATTGAGGAGGGCAGAGCAGTAGATGTGATCTATATGGACTTCAGTAAGGCGTTTGACAAGGTTCCCCATGGGAGACTGATTAGCAAGGTTAAATCTCAAGGAGTACAGGGAGAACTAGCCATTTGGATACAGAACTGGCTCAAAAGGTAGAAAGCAGAGGGTGGTGGTGGTGGAGGGTTGTTTTTCAGACTGGAGGCCTGTGACCAGTGGAGTGCCACAAGGATCGGTGCTGGGCCCTCTACTTTTTGTCATTTACACAAATGATTTGGATGCGAGCATAAGAGGTACACAGTTAGTAAGTTTGCAGATGACACCAAAATTGGAGGTCTAGTGGACAGCGAAGAGGGTTACCTGAGATTACAACAGAGGATCTGGACCAGATGGGCCAATGGGCTGAGAAGTGGCAGATGGTGGTTAATTCAGATAAATGCCAGGTGCTGCACTTTGGGAAAGCAAATCTTAGCAGGACTTATACACTTAATGGTAAGGTCTTAGGAAGTGTTGCTGAACAGAGACACCTTGGAGTGCAGGTTCATAGCTCCTTGAAAGTGGAGCTGCAGGTAGATAGGATAGTGAAGAAGGCGTTTGCTTTCCTTTATTGGTCAGAGAACAGAGTACAGGAGTTGGGAGGTCATGTTGCGGCTGTACAGGTCATTGGTTAGGCCACTGTTGGAATATTGCGTGCAAT
>NC_057753.1:3164501-3172673 GCF_004010195.1 Chiloscyllium plagiosum
CTGTTTCACTCAGAGGGTGGTACGTGTATGGAATGAGCTGCCAGAGGATGTGGTGGAGGCTGGTACAATTGCAACATTTAAGAGGCATTTGGATGGGTATATGAACAGGAGGGGTTTGGAGGGATATGGGCCGGGTCCTGGCAGGTGAAACTAGATTGGGTTGGGATATCTGGTCAGCATGGACAGGTTGGACCGAAGGGTCTGTTTCCGTGCTGTACATCTCTATGACTCTCGGTGTACCCTAGAACTCTGTGGGAAGCTAGAGAAGTGATTGCTGGACCTCTTACTGAGATATTTGTATCATCGATAGTCACAGGTGAGGTGCTGGAAGGGTAAAGGTTGGCTATGTTATGCCACTATTTAAGAGGGGTGGTAAGGACAAGCCAGGGAACTATCGACCAGTGAGCCTGACGTCAGTGGTGGGCAAGTTGGAGGGAATCCGGAGGGATAGGACATACATGTATTGGGAAAGGCAAGGACTGATTCGGGATAGTCAACATGGCTTTGTGCATAGGAAATCATGTCTCACAAACTCAATTGAGTTTTTTGAAGAAGTAACAAAGAGGATTGATGAAGGCAGAGCGGTAGATGTGATCTATATGGACTTCAGTAAGGCGTTCGACAAGGTTCCCCATGGGAGACTGGTTAGCAAGGTTACATCTCATTGAATACAAGGTGAACTAGGCATCTGGATACAGAACTGGCTCAAAGGCAGAAGACAGAGGGTGGTGGTGGAGGGTTGTTTTTCAGACTGGAGGCCTGTGACCAGTGGAGTGACACATGGATTGGTGCTGGGTCCACTACTTTGTCATTTCTTTAAATGATTTGAACACAAGAGGTATAGTTAGTAAGTTTGCTGATGACACCAAAATTGGAGGTGTAGTGGACAGCGAAGAAAATTACCTATTACAACAGGATATTGATCAGATGGGCCAGTGGGAGCAGATGGTGTTTAATTTAGATAAGTGTGAGGTGCTGCATTTTGGGAAAGCAAATCTTAGCAGGACTTATACACTTAATGGTAAGGTCCTAGGGAGTGTTGCTGGACAAAAACTTTGGAATGCAGGTTCGTAGCTCTTTGAAAGTAGAGTCGCAGGTAGATAGGATCGTGAAGAAGGTGTTTAGTATGGTCTTTATTGGTCAAAGTTTCCTTTGTTGGTCAGAGTGCTGAGTATAGGAGGTGGGGGGTCGTGTTGCAGCTGTACAGGATATTGGTTTGGCCACCGTTGGAATATTGCATGCAATTCTTATCTCCTTCCTATCGGAAGGATGTTGTGAAACTTGAAAGGGCTCAGAAAAGATTTACAAGGATGTTGCCAGGGTTGGAGGGTTTGAGCTATAGGGAGAGATGGATTTGCTGGGGCTGTTTTCCCTGCAGCGTCGGAGACTGAGTAGTGACCTTCAAGAGGTTTATAAAATCATGAGGGGCATGGATAGGATAAATAGACAAAGCCTTTTCCCTGGGGTGGTGGAACTATAGGGCAGAGGTTTAGGGCGAGAGAGGAAAGATATAAAAGAGACCTAACTTTTTCATGCAGAGGGTGGTATGTGCGTGGAATGAGCTAGCAGAGAAAGTGGTGGAGGCTGGTACAATTGCAATATTTAAAGGCATTGAGATGGGTACATGAATAGGAAGGCTTTGGAGGGATATGGGACATGTGCTAGCAGGTGGGACTAGAATAGGTTGGGATATCTGGTCAGCATGGACGGGCTGGACTGAAGGGTCTGTTTCCAAGCTGTACATCTCTGACTCTATGATAGAGGATCTCATTGAAACTTACAAAATAGTGATAGGTCTGGAGACAGTGGTGTCTCTGGGCCTGTCAGTATTTTGTAAGTTTCAATGAGATGATGGTTCCACACGTATACGTAACCAGGACATCGGGCACAGCTTGAGATCGGAATCAAGATTAGAGTGGTGCTGGAAAGGGACAGCAGGTCAGGCAGCATCCGAGGAGCAGGAGAATCGACGTTTTGGGCAAAAGCTCTTCATCAGGAATCCTAATGAAGGGCTTTTGCCCGAAACATTGAATCTCCTGCTCCTCAGATGCTGCCTGACCTGCTGGGCCTTTCCAGCACCACTCTAATCTTGACTCTGATCTCCAGCATCTGCAGTCCTCACTTTCGCCACAACCTGAGATTGGATGACCCTTCAAAACTGAAACGATAAGCAATTCCTTCAGCCAAAGGATGGTGAATCCATGCAAATTTGAGGCGGCACAATGGCATAGTGGTTAGCACTGCTGCCTCACAGCGCCAGGGACCCGGGTTCAATTCCCGCCTCGGACAACTGTCTGTGTGGAGTTTGCACATTCTCCCCGTGTCTGTGTGGGTTTCCTCCGGGTGCTCCGGTTTCCTCCCACAATCCAAAAATGTGCAGGTTAGTTGAATTGGCCATGCTAAATTGCCCGTAGTGTTAGGTGAAGGGGTAAATGTAGGGGAATGGGTTTGGGCGGGTTGCTCTTCGGCGGGTCGGTGTGGACTTGTTGGGCCGAAAGGCCTGTTTCCACACTGTAAGTAATCTAATCTAATCTAAACTCAGTGCTCTCGAAGACTCTGGAGCCCATGACATTGAATGTATTTAAGACAGAGATAGGTAGGTTCTTCACTAGTAAGGCAATCAAAGGTTGCAGGGAGAAGGCAGGAGGATGGGGTTGAGAAAGGTATCAGCCATGATCAAATGTTGAGCAGACTTGATGAGCTGAATGGCCTAACTTTGCACCTGCACCTTATGGCCTTATGATTTATTAATTGGCTCAGAGTACAAGACTATGAAGGTTATGACGAACTTATGGAGGAATGAATTAGACCTCAGCTGGAATAACGCATTCAGTTTGAAATGCCGCACTAAAGGAAGAATGTGAATGCACCAGACAGAGTGCAGAAAGGGTTTACAACAATTCTTCCAGGATGAAAATCTTCAGTTGAGGGCAAATCAGAGTACTTGGCTGTGTTTTCCCGGGAAAACAGACTAAGAGGACGTTTGTTACAACTTTTTGAAATCACGTCTGTAGAGTAGATAGGGAGAAACTGTTCTTGTTACTAAAAGTGTTTTCCAAAAGGGCAAACATAAAGCAAGCAAAGGTTTTCACACACAGTACAAGGAGCGAGTCAAACAGTCAGGGCAAGCAGGAACAAAGTAGGACTGATACATTTACTTCAATGCAAGAGGTCAACCGAGAAGGCAGATGGACATGGTTAGGAACATGGCATTGGGATATGATAGCAACTACAGAGACGTGGCTCAGAGATGGACAGAACTGGCAGCTTAATGTTCCAGGATACAAATGCTACAGGAAGGACAGAAAGGGAGGCAAGAGAGGAGGGGGAGTAGCGTTTTGGGCAAGGGATAACATTGTGGATGTACTGAGGGAGGATATTCCAGGAATACATCCAGGGAAGTTATTTGGGTGGAACTGAGAAAGAAGAAAGGGATGATCACCTTATTGAGATTATGTTATAACCCCCGCTAATAGCCAGCGGGAAATTGAAAAACAAATTTGTAAGGGAATTTCAGCTTTCTGTCAGAATAATAGGATGGTTATGGTCGGGGATTTTAACTTTCCAAACATAGACTGGGACTGCCATAGTGTTAAGAGTTTAGATGGAGAAGAATTTATTAAGTGAGTATATGGAGGTACTTTACTAAAAAAGTTGCAAAACTAGACCTACTCTTGGGGAAAAAAGGCATAGCAGGTGACTGAGTTATCCGTGGGGAAGCACTTTGGGGCCAGCGACCATAAATCTATTAGTTTTAAAATAGTGATGGGAAAGGATAGGTATGATCTAAAGGTTAAAGTTCTAAATTGGAGAAAGGCCAATTTTGATGGTATTAGGCAAGAAACTTCATAAGTTGACTGGGGGCAGATGTTCACAGGTAAAGGGACGGCTGGAAAATGGGAAGCCTTCAGAAATGAGATAACAAGAGCCCAAAGACAGTATATTCTTGTCAGGATGAAAGGCGAGGCTCGTAGACGTAGGGAATACTGGATAACTAGAGAAATTGATGTGTGTTGAAGAAAAAAAAAAGGAAGCAAATGTCAGGTATAGACAGAAAAGATTGAGTCAATTCTTGAAAGAGGATAAAGGCAGTTGGAGCATATTTTAAGAAGGAAATCAGGAGGGCAAAAAGAGGACATGAAATAACCTTGGCAAATAGGGTTAAGGAGAATCCAAAGGGATTTTATAAATATATTAAGGACAAACGGTTAACTAGGGAGAGAATAGGGACCCTCAAAGATCAGCTAAGCAGCCTATGTGTGGAACCACAGAAGATGGGGGAAAATACTAAACAAGTATATTGCATCAGTATTTACTGTGGAGAAGGACATGGAAGACATACAATGTGGGGAAATTGATGGTGACACCTTCAAAAATGTCCATATTACAGAGGTGGTGGTGCTGTATGTCTAAAAATGTATAAAACTCCCCAGGATCAAATCAGGTGTACCAAAGAACTCTGTGGGAAGCTAGGAAACTGATTGCTCAGCCTCTTGCTGAGATATTTGTATCATCAATAGTCACAGGTGAGGTGCCAGAAGACTGGAGGTTGGCTAACGTGGTGCCACTATTTAAATAAGGCAGTAAGGAAAAGCCAGGGAACTAGAAATCAGTGAACCTGACATCGGTGGCGGGCAGGTTGTTGGAGGAAATCCTGAGGGACAGGATTTACATGTACTTGAAAGTCAAGGACTGATGAGAGATAGTCAACATGGCTTTGTGCGTGGGGAACCATGGTTCACGGACTTGATGGAATTCTTTCAAGAAGTAACAAAGAGGATTGACGAGGGCAAAGCGGTGGACGTGGTCTATATGGACTTCAGTAAGGCATTCGACAAGGTCCTCATAGTAGACTGGTTAGCAAGGTTAGATGTCATGGAATACAGAACTGGCTCAAAGGTTGAAGACAGAGGGTGATGGTGGAGGGTTGCTTTTCAGACTGGAGGCCTGTGACCAGTGGAGTGCCACAAGGATCGGCGCTGGGTTCACTGTTTTCATCATTTGTATAAATGACTGGGATGTGAGCATAAGAGGTACAGTTAGTTAAGTCTGCAGATGTCACCAAAATTAGAGGTGTAGTGGACAGCGAAGGTTACCTTAGATTACAACGAGTACTTGATCAGATGGACAAATGGGCTGAGGAGTGGCAATTGGGGTTAACTTACATAAATGGAAGGTGCTGCATTTTGGAAAGGCAAATCAGTGCAGGATTTATACACTTAATGGGAAGGTCACAAGGAGTGTTGCTGAACAAAGAGACCCTGGAGTGCAGTCTCACTTTCTTGAAAGCAGAGTCACAGGTAGATAGGATAGTGAACAAGGTGCTTGGTATGATGAAGGAGCAGCGCTCTGAAACCTAGTACTTCCAAATAAACCCACTGGCCCTGGTGTTGAGTGATTATTAACTTGCCACTGTCCCTACATCCCATGGCACATGCTGAGCTGCTCCGCGCTGGCTCACGGGAAGCGACAGGACTGGGCATGCGCACTGGCTCCCAACGGCCGCCCAAACCGCCCCCACCAAGATGGCTCCCAACGGCCTCGCCGCCGAGAACGGAACCATCGCTCCACTCCGGTTCAACTGGTGTTGAGTGATTATTAACTTTCCACTGTGCCTACATCCCATGGCACATGCTCAGCTGCTCCGCGCTGGCTCACGGGAAGCGACAGGACTGAGCATGCGCACTGGCTCCCAACGGCCGCCCAAACCGCCCCCACCAAGATGGCTCCCAACAGCCTCGCCGCCGAGAACGGAACCATCGCTCCACTCCGGTTCAAACGTCGCCTCGCCGACTCAAACCATTCCCAACGCGCTTATAAAACCTTCCGATCCGCCCTCCCACCTCTGCTCGCGCTTCCCCGCCAACCTGAGCGCGAAATCAGCCGCCATGAACTTCCGCCCGTCCGTCCGTCCGTCGGCTTCTCTCACGATGGAGCTGCCCGTCGGCACTGCGCATGCTCGGTGGCGGTCCCGGGTGATTGACTGGGATCCCGGACCAATAGGGAAGAGAGGGGCGGGCTGGCCGGACGCATGAAGTTGGGCCCCTCCAGCCAATCGGAGTGAATAGGGGGCGTGGCTACCTCGCCGGCTGAAACCCCGCCTCCTTTCGTCAAACTGACTTGTCTCAATCTCAGGGAGTCCCTCACCCATTGTACTCTATGCTACTTTCTCCCCACCCCCCCCCTCCTCTCGCTTATCTCTCCACACTTCAGGCTCTCTGCCTTTATTCCTGATGAAGGGCTTTTGCCCGAAACGTCGATTTTCCTGCTCCTCAGATGCTGCCTGAACTGCTGTGCTCTTCCAGCACCACTAATCCAGAATCCCTTTCTAAATAAACAGCTGCACTTGCACATTTCGGATCCTCTGGGATTTTCCACAATCTGAGGGGTTTTGTTTTTGGACAATTGCAACCGTTGCATCGTCTATCTCTGCAGAATACAAAAGTGTGAGCCATCAGGGCAGGGACTGATCTGCCTTTAGCCCCATTAGGTTTACCTCATACTAATTTTCTAGACCTCCCCCCCCCAACTCTCTTTTTTTGCAAACCATGGCTTGGAAGGGCCGGTGTTGGACTGGGGTGGACAAAGTTAAAAATCACACCACACCAGGTTATAGTCCGACAGGTTTATTTGGAAGCACTAGCTTTCGGAGCGCTGCTCCTTCATCAGGTGGTAATGGAGTAAACAGAATTTATAGCAAAAGTTTACAGTGTGATGCAACTGAAATCCCACAGAATGTAACTAAAAGCTACATTCTCAAGTCAACTTTAAGAACAGGTGCCATGTTGGCCCATATAATGCATTGAAGGTGTGAGGTTAAAACCTGACTGTCTGTGTTCCAGTGTTCAGACTGATACTTTTTTTTAAAAAAAGGGATTCACAGAATCTGATGTGGATTCATGCAGTTTTTAAGCAAAATCAAAAGTAATTCTGCAAGTACAAATTCATCCCACAGACTTATATGTGTGTGTGTGGAGGGGAGGTGTGAGTGTCTGTGAGAACGTGTGTATGTGTGTGAGTGTAAAGGGGTATACGTCTGTGAAAGTGAGTGGGTGTGAGTGTGGGGAGTGTGTGGATGTGTGAATGTACGAGACAGAGCTTGTGTACGAGGAAGGGTCTGCATGAGTACAGGTCTGCAGGAGTGTGTGTGTGTATGGGAGATTGCAGAAACATCTGGTGTGCTGCAGGATAGTACGCATATATGGAGTAATTAGGAAGGAAATTTGGAGTATTGGCCTTTTTTGCAAGACCGTATATAAAAGTAGGCCAATACATTTATTTGAAAGCAATAGTTTTTGGAGCGCTGCTCCTTCAACAGGTGGTTCATCCGAAAGCTAGTGCTTCTAAATAAACCTGTTGGACTATAACCTGGTGTTGTGTGATTTTGAACTTTGCACATCCAGTCTAACACCAGCATCCCCAGGTTATAAAAGTAAGGACATCTTGCTGTCATGGTACTGGGTATTAATAGCCTTGATGGAGTGTCATCATGTATAATTTTGGTCTGTGTCGTTCACTTTACAGATACTTGGAATGAAGCGTTTTCTCAGAAGAAAAAAGACTCAATATTTATTCATAGAGGCACAGAAACAGACCTTTCGGTCCAACCCAACCATACCGACCAGATATCCCAACCCAATCTAGTCCAACCTGCCAGCACCCAGCCCATATCCCTCCAAACCCTTCCTATTCGTATACCCATCCAAATGTGTCGCAAATGTTGCAATTGTACCAGCCTCCACCACTTCCTCTGGCAGCTCATACCATACACATACCACCCTCTGTGTGAAAATGTTGCCCCTTAGTTCTCTTTTATATCTTTCCCCTCTCACCCTCCCCCACCCCAGGGAAAAGACTTTGCCTATTTACCCTATCCATGCCCCTCATACTCGTGTAAACCTCTATAAGGTCACCCCTCAGCATCCGACGCTTCAGGGAAAACAGCCTCTCCCTGTAGCTCAGATCCTCCAACACTGGCCACATCCTTGTAAATCTTTTCTGAACCCTTTCAAGTTTCACAACATCTTTCCGATAGGAAGGAGACCAGAATTGCAGGCAATATTCCAACAGCGGCCTAATCAATGTCCTGTACAGCCGCAACATGACCACCCAACTCCTGTACTCAATACTCTGACCATTAAAGGAAAGCATACCAAACGCCTTCTTCACTAT
>NC_057753.1:3173520-3215462 GCF_004010195.1 Chiloscyllium plagiosum
ACCAAACGCCTTCTTCACTATCCTATCTACCTTCAATTCTACTTTCAAGGAGCTATGAACCTGCACTCCAAGGTCTCTCTGTTCAGCAACACTCCCTAGGACCTTACCATTAAGTGTATAAGTCCTACCAAGATTTGCTTTCCCAAAATGCAGCATCTCGCATTTATCTGAATTAAACTCCATCTGCCACTTCTCAGCCCATTGGCCCATCTGATCAAGATCCCGTTGTAATCTGAGGGAACCTTCTTCACTGTCCACTACACCTCCAATTTTGGTGTCATCTGCAAACTTACTAACTCGACCTCCTATGTTTTCAGGTCCAAATCATTTATATAAATGACGAAGAACAGTGGACCCAGCTTCAGAATGCGGTGCTGGAAAAGCACAGTTGGTCAGGCAGCATCCAAGGAGCAGGAGAGTCGACATTGCGAGCATACGCCCTTCATCAGGAACATGAAGAGCTTACGCTCGAAACGTCAACTACCCTTCTTTTGGTCCAATCTGGAACACCTCACACAATGGTTTACACTGAACTCCATCTGCCACAGTATTGCCCATTCATTTCTGGAGTGATCAAGGCCTACAACACGAGATGGTCTATCACAATCCCTTTGTCATTTTATGCTGTTGTATATATCATCTACAACATCCTGTGTCATCAGTGAATTTTAATATACGACTCTCTACGCCATTATCCAAATCGTTAATGAATGATATGAATAACTGAGGCCCTAAAACTGATCCACTGGTCACATCGTGTCAACTTCGTTACCTACCAATTTCAGTCACTTGCCTTTCAACCTATTTTGATTCAGTACGTGGATGTACCTACTAGAAAGAAGGTGCAAAACTTGACCTATTCCTGGGAATTAAGGTCGGGCAGGTGACTGAGGTATCAGTGGGGAAGCATTTTGGGGCCAGCGACCATAATTCTCCTAGTTTTAAAATAGTGATGGAAGAGGATTGACCGGATAGAAAAGTTGAAGTTCTAAATTGGAGAAAGGCCAATTTTGACGGTATTAGGCAAGAACTTTCAAAATCTGATTGGGGGCAGATGTGCGCAGGTAAAAGGACGGCTGGAAAATGGGAAGCCTTCCGAAATGAGATAACGAGAGTGCAGAGATAGTATATTCCTGTTGGGGTGAAAGGAAAGGTTGTTGGGGGTAGGGAATGCTGGATAACTAGAGAAATTGAGGGTTTGGTTAAGAAAAAGATGGAAGCATATTTCAGGTACAGACAACAGAGATTGACTGAATCCTCAGAAGAGTATAAAGACAGTTACTTCAGAGGGAAATTACGAGGGCAAAAAGGGAACGTGAGATAGCTTTGACAAATAGCGTTAAGGAGAATTCAAATGAATTTTATTAATACATTAAGTACAGAAGGACAACTAGGGAGAGAATAGGGCCCTCAAAGATCAACAAGGCCGCCTGTGTGTTCACCTGCAGGAATATTGGGGAGTATTTTACATCAGTATTCACTGTGGAGAAGGATATGGAAGACATAAAATGTGGGTAAATAAATAGCAACATCCTGAAAAATGTCCATATTACAGAGGAGGTAGTGCTGGATGGCTTAAACCGCACCAAGTCCCTGGGACCTGATCAGGTGTACCCTAGAACTCTGTGGGAAGCGAGGGAAGCGATTGCTGGGCCTCTTGCTGAGATATTTGGATCTTCGATAGTCACAGGTGAGGTGCCGGAAGACTGGAGGTTGGGTAATGTAGTGCCATTGTTTAAGAAGGGTGGTAAGGACAAGCCAGGAAAATATAGACCAGTGAGCCTGACGTTGGTGGAGGGCATGTTGTTGAAGGGAATCCTGAGGGACAGGATTTACACATATGTGGAAAGGTAAGGACTGATTAGGGATAGTTAACATGGCTTTGTGCGTGGGAAATGATGTCTCCTGAAATCAATTGAGTTTTTTGAAGAAGTAACAAAGAGGATTGACGAGGGCAGAGCAGTAGATGTGATCTATATGGACATCAGTAAGGCGTTTGACAAGGTTCCCCATGGGAGACTGGTTAGCAAGGTTAGATCTCATGGAATATAGGGAGAACTAGCCATTTGGATACAGAACTGGCTCAAAGATTGAAGACAGAGGTGGATGGTTGCTTTTCAGGCTGGAGGCCTATGACCAGTGGAGTGCCACAAAGATTGGTGCTGGCTTCCTCTACTTTTCGTCAGTTATATAAATGATTTGGATGCGAGCATAAGAGGTATAGTTAGTACGTTTGCAGATGGCACCAAAATTGGAGATGGAGCGAACAGCGAAGAAGGTTACCTCAGAGTACAATGGAATTTTGATCAGATGTGCCAATGGGCTGAGAAGTGGCAGATGGAGTTTAATTAAATAAATGCGAGGTGCTGCGTTCTGGAAAGGCAAATTAGGGCAGGACTTATAGACTTAATGGTAAGGTCCTGGGGAATGTTGCTGAATAAAATGATCTGGGAGTGCAGGTTTGAAACTCCTTGAAAATGGAGTCCCTGGTCACAGAGTCGTAGAGGTGTACAGCATAGAAACAGACCCTTTCGTCCAACTCATCCATGCCAACCAGATATCCCAACCTAATCTAGTCCCCCATTTACCAGCACCTGGCCCATATCCCTTCCTATTCACATACCCATCTGCTGTAATTGTGCCAACCTCCACCACTTTTTCTTGCAGCTCATTCCATATACGCACCACCCTGTGTGTGAAAGAGTTGCCCCTTAGGTCTCTTTTATATCTGAAATTATGTATTGAAAAATACCTGGATTGTTTGTTAAGTCTCTCATCTTTTCGAATGACCATGAAGGTTTGAGTGGTGAAACAATCACTTGATAAAGGAGCAGCGCTCTGAAAGCTAGTGCTTTCAAATAAACCTGTTAGACTACCACCTAGTGTTGTGTGATTTTTAACTTTGTACATCCCAGTCCCACTCCACATCATAGAACGGTAGGGGAATAGGTCTGGGTGGGATACTCTTCGCAGGGTCAGTGTGGACTTGTTGGGCTGAAGGGCCTGTTTCCACACTGTCGGGATTCGATTGTATGATTCTAAAATATTCCTTTTAGAGATAGAGACAGATGTACCTGAATCAGCCTTTGCAATGTGCACATTCCCTAGATTCTCTCCATCTACCTTCAGTTACTACAAGTTAATAGTTATTCTCCTGCCCACCCAGTGATGAGAAGTAACACTAGAGAAACTTTGCTTTGCCCCTCGAGGTTACCCCAAGTGGATACACTCTCACTCTGAAAGCCCATGGTCAACTTCCGCATTATGACGTCAACGGTTCCGGGTGGAGCCTGTTTGAGGCAGCCAATCGGGACCGCGCGGCCGCGTTCCATGCAGGCCCCGCCCCCCCTCACCCACGTTGTTGCGCCCCACCGAGCACAAAGGTTTCCAGGGCGACCGGCCCAGGGCCAAGATGGCTTTCCCGTCAGCCGCTCCCCTCCTCATTGTGACGTTAACACTTCGGGTGGAGCCCTGACTGAGGCAGCCAATCGGGACCGCGTGCCCGTGTTCCGCCCAGGGCGAGTCCCCGCCCACCCTTCCAAATTGTTACACTCCGCCGAGCACAAAGGTTTCCAGGGCAACCGGCCCAGGGCCAGGACTCTCCCCTCCCCTCCCCCCTCCCCTCCCCCCCCAGACATTGTTAAAAAAATCACACTCCACACCAGGTTATAGGTTTAATCGGAAGCACCAGCTTTCGGAGCAATGCTCCTTCATCAGGTGGATCCTAACACAGAAGTTATAGCAAAAATTTACAGTGTCATGTCACTGAAATTCTACATTGAAAAATTGATTGTCTGTTAAGCCTTTCATCTGTTAGAATACAGTGATAGTTTCACTTCTGTTAGAAACGAAAATCGCTTCTCAATAATCGCTCTAGACAAATTCAGGAAAACAAAGTTTTATTAACAAGTCAAGTCTGCAGAGTCGGGCACCCTTAAAGAAAAGGCGCGCTGAGGCTTACAAAGTCTCCATTATATATAGCACAAGTCCCTCCTCTCCTTGGCTCCAACAAGCCAAGGTTCACATTCTTAAAAACATCATTATTTTTATCACAAAGTCTGCAACAAAAGGCTCCAGAGTCTCCAAAGTTTGTTGTTTTTCTCACCCTGTAGTCTTATCAAAACAGATGTCTCAAGTCGTACTCCCATCCTGGAGTCTTATCAGCCAAGGACTCATCCTTCTCTGCTGTGTGAATGGCTTCATTAATCAAGAGCCTGCTTGCTTTTACTATCGCTCACAAATTGTCAGCATTCTGCACAATTTAAACTACTCTACTTTTGAGTATATAAAATGGTTGTTAGAAAAGAAACAAAGGTTTTGTCTTTTATTATAGATCAGTCTCACAAATTGTCAGCATTCTGCACAATTTAAACTACTCTACTTTTGAGTATATAAAATGGTTGTTAGAAAAGAAACAAAGGTTTTGTCTTTTATTATAGATCAGTCTCACAAATTGTCAGCATTCTGCACAATTTAAACTACTCTACTTTTGAGTATATAAAATGGTTGTTAGAAAAGAAACAAAGGTTTTGTCTTTTATTATAGATCAGTCTCACAAATTGTCAGCATTCTGCACAATTTAAACTACTCTACTTTTGAGTATATAAAATGGTTGTTAGAAAAGAAACAAAGGTTTTGTCTTTTATTATAGATCAGTCTCACAAATTGTCAGCATTCTGCACAATTTAAACTACTCTACTTTTGAGTATATAAAATGGTTGTTAGAAAAGAAACAAAGGTTTTGTCTTTTATTATAGATCAGTCTCACAAATTGTCAGCATTCTGCACAATTTAAACTACTCTACTTTTGAGTATATAAAATGGTTAGAAAAGAAACGAAGGTTTTGTCTTTTATTATAGATCAGTCTCACAAATTGTCAGCATTCTGCACAATGTAAACTACTCTACTTTTGAGTATATAAAATGGTTAGAAAAGAAACGAAGGTTTTGTCTTTTATTATAGATCAGTCTCACAAATTGTCAGCATTCTGCACAATTTAAACTACTCTACTTTTGAGTATATAAAATGGTTGTTAGAAAAGAAACAAAGGTTTTGTCTTTTATTATAGATCAGTCTCACAAATTGTCAGCATTCTGCACAATGTAAACTACTCTACTTTTGAGTATATAAAATGGTTAGAAAAGAAACGAAGGTTTTGTCTTTTATTATAGATCAGTCTCACAAATTGTCAGCATTCTGCACAATGTAAACTACTCTACTTTTGAGTATATAAAATGGTTAGAAAAGAAACGAAGGTTTTGTCTTTTATTATAGATCAGTCTCACAAATTGTCAGCATTCTGCACAATTTAAACTACTCTACTTTTGAGTATATAAAATGGTTGTTAGAAAAGAAACAAAGGTTTTGTCTTTTATTATAGATCAGTCTCACAAATTGTCAGCATTCTGCACAATGTAAACTACTCTACTTTTGAGTATATAAAATGGTTAGAAAAGAAACGAAGGTTTTGTCTTTTATTATAGATCAGTCTCACAAATTGTCAGCATTCTGCACAATGTAAACTACTCTACTTTTGAGTATATAAAATGGTTAGAAAAGAAACGAAGGTTTTGTCTTTTATTATAGATCAGTCTCACAAATTGTCAGCATTCTGCACAATTTAAACTACTCTACTTTTGAGTATATAAAATGGTTGTTAGAAAAGAAACAAAGGTTTTGTCTTTTATTATAGATCAGTCTCACAAATTGTCAGCATTCTGCACAATGTAAACTACTCTACTTTTGAGTATATAAAATGGTTAGAAAAGAAACGAAGGTTTTGTCTTTTATTATAGATCAGTCTCACAAATTGTCAGCATTCTGCACAATGTAAACTACTCTACTTTTGAGTATATAAAATGGTTAGAAAAGAAACGAAGGTTTTGTCTTTTATTATAGATCAGTCTCACAAATTGTCAGCATTCTGCACAATTTAAACTACTCTACTTTTGAGTATATAAAATGGTTGTTAGAAAAGAAACAAAGTGTGAGAAAGTGTATGTGTGTGTGTAATGAGTGCAGAGTGTCTTAAGTCTATGAGGGGGTGCATGTGTGAGTGTGGGAGTGTATGTGCCTGTAAGGGTGTGTGTGGGTGTCTGTGCGCGCATCTGTGTCCGTGTGTGTGTGTATAGGAGTGCCTGTGTGTGTGTGTGTAGTGCAATGGTGGTCACCTGTAATGTGACATGAACCCAAGGTCCCGGTTGAGGCCCTCCCTATGGGTATTGAACTTAGCTATCAGTCTCTGCTCGGCCATGTTTCGCTGCTGCCTGTCCCGAAGTCCACCTTGGAGGATGGTCACCCGAAGGTCCGAGGTCAAATGTCCTGGACCACTGAAGTGTTCGCCAACTGGGAGGGAACACTCCTGTCTGTTGATTGGCATCTCCAAATTATGTCTCCAGACATTGTTACACACCACCGGGCACAAAGGTTTCCAGGATAACCGGCTGCCAGCCCAAGACCCGGGTGCCCCTCCCCCCTCTCCAAACTCCTGCTGGTGCCTCCTGCAACCAACAAGAGACACACATGGAGCCCAACTGTTGTATTATGCATACTACGAGCGGACAGTGAGCCTGCAGTGGCTTTCAGCTGCTGGAGTGGAGGAGGGGTGTTCTGCAAAAAAATCCTGCTTTTATTTTTTTTCACTTCACCCTCACTGAATCACTTTTAATTCCCCTCCTCCAAGAAATACAGAGGGCGGCGTCCGCTTTATCGATTTAGGAACTCATCCTGCTCCTAATTCTGGTTTTAAAAAAGCTGAGCTACCTTGAGATTGCAATTTCAAAGGAGTCCCTGGGCTTTGCATATCAAAGATTTCACCAGTTTCCTCATTTCCCCTCCCCCCAGCCTGTCTCAGTCAAATCCATCAAATTCAGCACCGCCTTCCTAACCTGCAATCTTCTTCCCGACCTCTCCGCCCCCACCCCAGTCTGACCTATCACCCTCACCTTGACCTCTTTCCACCTATCACATTTCCGACGCCCCTCCCCCAAGTCCCTCCTCCCTATCTTTTATCTTAGCCTGCTGGACCAACTTCCCTCATTCCTGAAGAAGGGCTAATGCCCGAAACGTCGATTCTCCTGTTCCCTAGATGCTGCCTGACCTGCTGCGCTTTTCCAGCAACACATTTCCATATCAAAGAACAGCATATCCCATTATAAAAGATGAAGGTTTTAATATAAGGTTGTTTACTGTATTACATCTGCCTGACTCCTTTGGCTATAAATTCTGTGAGGTAAAAACAATGACTGCAGATGCTGGAAACCAGATTCTGCATTAGAGTGGCGCTGGAAAAGCACAGCAGTTCAGGCAGCATCAGAGGCGCAGGAAAATCGACATTTCGGGCAAAAGGGCTTTTCCTGCTCCTCAGATGCTGCCTGACCCTTTTCCTGAAGAAGGGCTTATGCCCGAAACGTCGATTCTCCTGCTCCTTTGATGCTGCCTGACCTGCTGCGCTTTTCCAGCAACACATTTTCAGCTCTGATCTCCAGCATCTGCAGTCCTCACTTTCTCCTCCATGTTGTGGAAATGTCAGGGTTGGACTGGGGTGGACAATCCATGATATCAAACTGAAATTGTGTGTGCACTGTTTCCTGATGAAAGGCTTTTGCCCGAAACGTCAATTTTCCTGCTCCTCAGATGCTGCCTGACCTGCTGTGCTTTTCCAGCACCACTCTAATCTAGAATATGGGGATATAGCAGGGTCATGGGACTCAGTGGATTGTTGCACAGAGTTAGTTAAAAATCACACAACACCAGGTTATAATCCAACGGGTTTATTTGGAACTACTAGCTGCTGCCTCATCAGGTAGTTGTGGACCAGGACCATAAATCATGGAATTTACAGTAAAAGTTTACAGTGTCATGCAACTGATATGGTATATTGAGCAAACTGAGATTGTCGTTAAGTCTTTCATCTTTTAGAATGGTTACAGGTTTCTGTTCATTAATTTGCAAAGAACTTCTTTCAAGTCACATTCTCGAGATAACTTAAGGGTTTATATATCTAAAAGTGACATCTTAGCTCAGACAATGCATTAAAGGTGTGAGGTTAGAGTCTGTCTGTATCCCAATTCCAATCTTGAGTCAGACTGGTTCTATTTCCAAAGTGGGACTTACAAAGTATTCCACGGATTGACTGCCCGCAGATTGTGCATTTTTTGAGCAAAGTAGTATGTGCCTGCAAATATAATCCTGCAAAGACCCCAAGACATATGTGTCTGAGCGTGCATGAGGAAGGATGAAAGCAGAGTTAACTTTTCAAGCCCGTTGGCTCTTCATCAGAACTGACTGCAGCGAGGGAAAAAAATTGATATTTATGCTGAAGACCTGATTTTGGGGAGGGGGCAGGGTGGAAGAGGTGAGGGATAGAATAGAACTAGCTTCCTTGCCACCTACTCACATGAGCAACACTGAAAAGTTACTTACAGTGCCAGCTTACGATGCCAGCTTAGCCCCCAGGGTGCAGATGCTTAAGTCCAAATTCTGAGGGAGAAAGACCAAAAAATAAAGAAACTTTAAAATGCAGCAATAGATTTGGAAAGAGTTCAGAATAACAGACCTTCCAATCCAGCCTTCACCTCGAGGCCAGGATTCTGAGTCCACGCTGGGGCTGGGAGTCAATGCTGCCTGGGGACGGAAGGTAAAACGATAAAGGAAAATAAGTAAAAAGAGGAAGGGAAAAAAAGGCAGGTGGAGCGGACAAGCTCCAGATCAGGGGTCCTCCTCTGCTGCCACCTTAGTAAATTTAGGTAGATGGTGGATGGAGCCCAGAGAGAGAGGTATGAAAGGGTTAGGTCAATGAGGGGATTATGCTTGGCACACCATGGTCAGGAGAGAAGCTGAATGTGAGACAGTGAGAGGTGAGGGAAGCGAAGAATGGGTGATCTGTGCTGAAAGCAAGCCATGCAATGTGATAAACACACTGCAGGCAAGGTCACCCTGAGGCATGGTACGTTGGCGAGTCCGAGCAGAGGCTATGGCAACGGATGAATGGGCACCGCACAACAACCACCAGCCAGGAGTGTTCCCTCCCAGTCGGAGATCACTTCAGCCGTCTGGGACATTCGGCCTCAGGCCTTCGGGTGACCATCCTCCAAGGCAGACTTCAGGACAGGCAACAATACAAAGTGGCCAAGCAGAGGCTGATAGCCAAGTCTGATAGCCATGCCTCAACCGGGACCTTGGGTTCATGTCACACTACAGGTGACCCCACTACACCATACACTGTCTCTCTCACACACACACACACACCCTCTCACAGACACTCATATCCACCCCCACACATGCACGCGCGCACACGCACACGCATATAAGTTTGTGGGGTGAACTTGAACTTGCAGAATTATATTGTATTTTCATGTAAGATTCTGTAAATCCCTTTTTTAAAAATAGAATCAGTCTGGACATTGGGGCACAGACAGCCTCAGCCAGGACAGCTCACACCTTCAATGCATTATCTGGGCAGACGTGGCACCTATTGTTAAAGTTCACTTGAGAATGTAACTTGAAACAAATGCTCTGGGATTGACCTATGAAACCAACGTGGTCATTCTAAAAGATGAGAGACTGAACAAACAATCCAGGTCTCTTTCAATATACAATTGCAGTTACATCACACTGCAAACTTTTGCTATAAATTCTGTGTCTTGCGGTCTCATATTCCACCTGATGAAAGAGCAGTGCTCCAAAAGTTAGTGCTCCCAAATAAACCTGCTGGACCCTAACCTGGTGCAGTGTGATTTTTAACTTTGTCCACCCCAGTCCAACACCAGCACCTCCAAATCATGTAATGGCTTCAGAATGGGTGCAAATGTGTTCGGTGTGCTTAAAGTGACCCGTAGCAAGACTGGGTCTGGGGTTGGGTAAATAACAGGGGAGGTGCGTCAGTATTGATTGCCAGAGATTGGAGGATCGTCAAGCAGATGCTGTTCTTTGAGCTGGTGTTGAGACTCACTGGAACACTGCAGCAGCCAGACTGCAAGCAAACTGTTGTAGTGAGAATGCAGAGGTGGACAGTTCTGGTCACCGCATTACAGGGAGGATGTGGAAGCTTTGCAAAGGGTGCAGAGGAGGCTTACTAGGATGTTGCCTGGTCTGGAGGGAAGGTCGTACGAGGAAAGGCTGAGGGACTTGAGGCTGTTTTCGTTAGAGAGAAGAAGGTTGAGAGGTGATTAAATAGAGACATATAAGATAATCAGAGGGTTAGACAGGGTGGACAGTGAGAGCCTTTTTCCTCGGATGGTGTTGGCTAGCATGAGGGGACAAAGCTTTAAACTGAGGGGTGATAGATATAGGGTCAAGAGTGTCGTGCTGGAAAAACACAGCAGGTCAGGCAGCAAGGAGCAGGAGAGTCGACATTTCAGGCAAAAGCCTTTCATTCCGGTTGACTCTCCTGCTCCTCAGATGCTGCCTGACCTGCTGTGCTTTTCCAGCACCACCCTCTCGACTCTGAACCCCAGCATCTGCAGTCCTCACTTTCTCCTGGGTGATAGATATAGGACAGATGTCAGAGGTAGTTTCTTCACTGAGAGAATACTAGGGGTGCGGAACGCCCTGCCTGCAACAGCAGTAGACTCGCCAACTTTAACGGCATTTAAATGGTCACTGGATAGACATAGTTAAAAATCACACAACACCAGGTTATAGTCCAACAGGTTTAATTGGAAGCACACTAGCTTTCAGAGCACTATCACCTGATGAAGGAGCAGCGCTCCGAAAGCTAGTGCTTCCAGTTAAAGCTGTTGGACTATAACCTGGTGTTGTGTGATTTTTAACTTTGTACACCCCAGTCCAACACCGGCATCTCCAAATCATTGGATAGACATATGGATGAGAATGGAATAATATAGGTTAGATGGGCTTCAGCTTGGTTTCACAGGTCAGCACAACATCGAGGGCCGAAGGGCCTGTCCTGCGCTGGAATGGTCTACGTTCGATGTGTGTTGAAATGGGACGCACCCTGGGGACCCTCTGGGTCACTTTCACAGACGGAAGATCGGCATTTTTGTTAAAGCGGTCACCCAGTCTGCATTTCATCTCCCCAATGTAGAGGAGACCACACTACGAACAGCAAATATACTAGACTGGGCTGAATGAAGTCCAGGCAGATGAATGCTTCACCTGGAAGGATTGTCTGGTTCACAGACAGGAAACAGCAGGAATAAATGGGTCTTTTTTGGATTGGAGGTGGTGACAATTGGGCCCCAGCCATTCACAATATGTCAACGGTTTAGCTGAGGGAATCGAATAATGTTTCAAGTCATCATTAAATTGAAGGGTAATAGATATAGGGTCAAGAATGTGGTGCTGGAAAAGCACAGCAGGTCAGGCAGCATCCGAGGAGCAGGTGAATCGACGTTTCGGGCATAAGCCCTGCGTGCGGATTGTTTGCTCAGTCGCTCATCTTTTAGATTGACCATGTTGGTTTCAGTTCCTTCATACGTAAATCCCACAACTTGTTTTTTTAAGTTACATTCTCAAAGTGAACTTTAACAGTAGGTGCCATGTTGGCCCAGATAATGTATTGAAGGTGGGAGGTATTAGAGTCATAGAGATGTACAGACCCTTCAATCCAACCCGTCCATGCCGACCAGATATCCCAACCCAATCTAGTCCCACCTGCCAGCACCCGGCCCATATCCCTCCAAATCCTTCCTATTCATATACCCATCCAGAAGCCTTATAAATGTTGCAATTGGCGTAGCCTCCACCACTTCCTCTAGCAGCTCATTCCATACATGTACCACCCTCTGCGTGAGAAAGGTGCACCTTAGGACCCTTTTATATCTTTCCCCTCTCACCCTAAACCTATGCCCTCTAGTTCTGGACTCCCCGACTCCAGGGAAAAGACTTTGTCTATTTATCCTATCCATGCCCCTCATGATTTTATAATGTTGCTGATCTTTGAGGGGTGCTATTCTCTCCCTAGTTACTCTTTTGTCCTTGACTTATTTGTAAAAACACTTTCAATTCTGCATACTCTATTTACCAAAGCTACCTCATGTCTCCTTTTTGCCCTCCACTGCCTTTATACTCCTCTCAAGGTTCACTCAATCTATCCTGCCTGTGCTGACATACACTTCCTTTTTTTTAGATTAGATTAGATTCTCTACAGTGTGGAAACAGGCCCTTCGGCCCAACAAGTGCACACCCCCCCTCCGAAGATAAACCCACCCAGACCACTTCCCTACCCAATATTTACCCCTGACTAACGCACCTAACACTACGGGCAATTTTGTGTGGCCAATTCACCTGACCTGCACATCTTTGGATTGTGGGAAGAAACCGGAGCACCCGGAGGAAACCCACGCAGACACGGGGAGAGTTGCAAACTCCATTCAGGCAGTCGGGAATCGAACCCAGGACCCTGGTGCTGTGAGGCAGCAGTGCTAACCACTGAGCCACTGTGCCGCCCAAACCCTCAATTTCTTTAGACATCCAGCATTACCTATACCTGCCAGCCTTTCCTTTCACCCTGACAGGAATATATTTTCTCTGGACTCTCGATATCTCATTTCGGAAGGCTTCCCATTTTCCAGCCGTCCCTTTACCTGTGAACATCTGCCCCCAATCAGGTTTTTAAAGTTCTTGCCTAATACCGTCAAAATTAGCCTTCCTTCAATTTAAAACTTCAACTTTTGAATCTGGCCTATCCTTTTCCATCGCTATTTTAAATCTAATGGAATTATGGTTGCAGGCCCCAAAGTGCTCCCCCACTGACACCTCAGTCACCTGCCCTGCCTTACTTCCCAAGAGTCGGTTACGTTTTCTCGACTGTCCAAAAGCTCTGAGGTTTTGACAAGTTCTCTCTTTTGAACTTGAACAGGAGTCACCACGTAAGTAAGCAAGTAGCCCCTTGGCTCTAAAACGTCTGTCCACAAGATATGAGTCAAATGTATTATGCAATACTCTTCACTTAACATGGAAGATTTCAGCTTCAATAACACTAAAGCAGCTTGCTACCAGCTGAGACAAAACAGCCCTTTGGATTGCCCAACATCTTCAACATACACTTGCTTCACCACTGACGGCTGGTCGCAGCATAGTATATCATCGACAAAATATATACTACACTCACTCACCAAGACTCATAGAGTCATACAGCACAGAAACAGAGCCTTTGGTCCAATTTGTCTGTGTCAACCAGACATCCCAATCTAACCTGATCGCATTTGCCAGCATTTGGCCCATACTCCCTCCAAAACCCTTCTTCTTTACAGAGGAACCGCGATTATCCGAACGAGATTGGGTGGGCACTGTTTCGTTCGGATAATCGACTATTCGGATCATCGATTTGACCTTAAACAAGGGGAGGCCATGCTGGTCTAACGCTGTGTTCGACCGGAGAATTTGTTTAAGCCTGTAATTTTCACGAGTCTGTAATTTTCACGAACAAACTAATCTATGCAGTCTGCAAATAACAGGTTCAACTGTGAAGGACTTACCAGCACAGACGTCGGAAATCCCGGCACCAAACGAGGTCCCGAACAGCTTCAACGATTGCAACAGGAGCTCAGTCTCGCGATCGAAAGACAGAAGCATCGCCTCAGGCGTGCGGTTATGTTCTCAGCCATTTCTTTCATGAACGGCTCACTAATGTGACGGGAGTACCCTGTAAAACCCCACCTCAGGGAAAAGACCTTGCCTATTTATTCTATCCATGCCCCTCATGACTTTATAAACCCCTATAAAGTCACCCCCTCAGCCTCCGACGCTCCGGGGAAAACGGCCCAAACCTATTCTTTGATACTCCAAAAGTGTGCAAGGTTGGGGTGGATTGGTTGTGCTAAGTTGCCCGTAGTGTTCAGGGATGTGATGGTTAGGTGCATTAGTCAGGGGTAAATGTAGGATAGTAAGGTAAGGGAATGGGTCTGGGTGGGGTACTCTTCGGAGGATCAGTGTGGACTTGTTGGGCTGAAGGGCCTATTTACACACTGTAGGAATTCTATTCTATAAATTACAGATCCGTTGCTCTCAATCTCCCCTAACTGGGTAATGTTGCTGTTAGAGTTTGTTACATTGATGCTGATTTCTGTTTCGTTTAATAGACTTGGAACTTGCGCAGAGACTTTGTCTGTTTAGTGTGTGCAACATCTTCAATAGCACTTGTCTTTAATTGACAGACACAGTGAGGGGCTTGAAGAAAAACTCAACTTATGGTCAGAACACCCGCTGTTCCGGGGGCACCCTGTTCAGATGCAATCTCTCGCAGTTGTTCAAATGGACTTAAAAACTAATTCGCTCCAGGGAAGTTGTCCCACAGTCAGAATTGTCATAGAAGATGGGAACAGGATTCCCGAAACGGATCAAGACTTGTCAACTAAGGTGCTAGTTCATTTGGGAAGGTTCATAAAGTTGTCCCGAAATGTTGCAAATTTTTGGCATAAGGGAAGAACAGGTTATTGGGATGTTTGCAAGGGTCAAAGGTCAGACATTCAGGAGAACGGGCGGCACAGTGGCTCACACCGCTGCCTCCCAGCGCCAGGGACCCAGGTTCGATTCCAACCTCGGGTGACTGTCTGTGTGGAGTTTGCACATTCTCCCCCCACCCACCCCCCCCCCCCCCCCCCCACCCCTTGCCTGTGTGGGTTTCCTCCGGGTGCTCCAGTTTTCTCCCTCAGTCCAAATATGTGCAGGTTAGCTGGATTGGCCATGCCAAATTTCTAGGGATGTGTAGGTGTGAGAAACAAAGCTCACTCACTTCAATAATTTCAGTCCGAGACAAGATCTGAATCAGTAGTGTCATTTATTTTACTCTTGCAAGAGGGTGCGATGTCTACTGTCTACAAGGCAGGGACACACACACACACACAATTCAACTAATACACGATATTTATGTAATTTGGTTCCAATTTTTTTATCCCATTGCTCCTCCCCGTTTACATCTTCCACTTCTCTAAGACCGGCACCCATTACTCCTGTTTATCTCTTGCCTGTGACAAAATGCTTATTTCTGGCCTCAAGGCCGTTTGACCACATCCCGCTGTGGCCCATTGTTAGGTATATCCTTTCTCCACCATTATCTACTCCCTCCATGTGTGCTTTCCCCAACCATACTGATCCTTATGACCTTTTAATTGGGGTTTGTTCCTATATTTCTGTAAAAGTGGAAAACAGATGCTTATAACTACTGCTTGTGCAAGCATATCTGGCTTAACCTACATCCTCACAGCACCTTATCTATTTTTCTGTAACATCTACCATTGTTTTGCTGTCACGTTTCATTCTTGCATACAATTTTAGCTAATACAAAAACAATTATGTATTTCCTCCACATAGTTTGCATTCTTGTTGACTCAGCTCTTAGTTGAAGCAATTACACACTGGTGTGTTCATTTACCTTGCATAAGTAATTATAATTCCAGAAGTAACACTACTTTACCTATATCCCCACAGTAGGTTAGGTGCGTTAGCCTAGTGAAATGGAGGGCTTGGAGTGAGGGTGTGACTAGAATCTCTTTGGAAGGTAGGTGAGGATGTGATGGGCCGAACGACTTGCTTCCACATTGCAGGGAGAGTTGGAACTGGGAGTTTTGATTAGATTAGAATCCCCTACAGTGCGGAAACAGGCCCTTCGGCCCAACAAGTCCACACCGACCCTCCAAAGAGAAACACACCCAGACCCATTCCACTACATTTACCCCTTCACCTAACACTAAAGGCAATTTAGCACGGCCAGCTTACCTGACCTGCACATTTTTGGACTGTGGGAGGAAACCGGAGCACCTGGAGGAAACCCACACAGACACAGGGAGAGTTGCCTGAGGCGGGAATTGAACCCGGGCCTCTGGCGCTGTGAGGCAGCAGTACTAACCACTGTGCCACCATGTCACCCATTCTGGGAAGAGCTGCAGTTAGGAGAGAGCTGGGAATCGCAGGGGAGAGTTGGAGTGGGAGTCAGGGGCTGAATTGGCGTTGGGAGTCATGGGCAGAGAAAGTTAAGAGGTTGCTATGGATACTGGCCCCAGTCATTTTCCCTCTCCTCGCACCACACACTCAACTCTATTCTCCAGCATCCGCAGTCCTCACTTTTTGCCGAGTAAATTCGCAGATGACACTAAGGTCGGTGGAGTTGTGGATAGTGCCAAAGGATGTTGCAGCTGACAGAGTGACATAGGTAAGATGCAGGGCTGGGCTGAGAAGTGGCAAATGGAGTTTAATGTGGAAAAGTGTGAGGTGATTCACTTTGGAAGGAGTAACAGGAATGCAGAGTACTGGGCTAATGGTAAGGTTCTTGGTAGTGTAGGTTAGCAGAGAGATCTCAGTGTGCAGGTACACAGATCCTTGAAAGTTGCCACCCAGGCTGACAGGGTTGTTAAGAAGGTGTGTTAGAGTTTATTGGGAGAGGGATTGAGTTTCGGAGCCACGAGGTCATGTTGCAGCTGAAGAAAACTCTGGTGCGGATGCACTTGGAGTATTGTGTACAGTTCTGGTCACCGCATTATAGGAAGGATATGGAAGCTTTGGAAAGGGTTCAGAGGAGATTTACTAGGATGTTGTCTGGGATGGAGGGAAGGTCTTATAAGCAAAGGCTGAGGGACTCAAGGCTGTTTTCATTAGAGAGAAGAAGGTTAAGAGGTGACTTAATATAGGCATATAAGATAATCAGAGGGTTAGATACAATGGACAGTGAGAGCCTTTTTCCTCAGCTGGTGATGGCTAGCAGGAGGGGACATAGCTTTAAACTGAGGGGTGATAGATATAAGATAGGTGTCAGGGGTAGTTTCTTTAATCAGAGAGTAGTAGGGTGCGGAATGCACTGCCTGCAACTGTAGGATACTCACCAACGTTAAGGGCATTTACATGGTCATTGGATAAACATATGGATGAGAATGAAATAGTGTAGGATAGATGGGCTTCAGATTTCACAGGTCAGTGCAACATTGAGGGCCGAAGGGCCTGTACTACGCTGGAATGTTCTATATTCAGTGCCAGGGACCCGGGTTTGATTCCAGCCTTAGGGCGACTGTCCGAAGTGTAACCCACCCAGACCCATTCCCCTATACCTAACACTACGGGCAAATTAACATGGCCAATCCACCCTGACCTCCACATCTTTGGACTGTGGGAGGAAACCAGAGCACCTGGAGGAAACCCACACAGACACGGGGAGAATGTGCAAACTCCACACAGACAGTTGCCCCGAGGCGGGAATCGAACCTGGGTCCCTTGTTGCTGTGAGGAAGCTGTGCTTTGCGGTTAACGACAGACACTGGGCTGCAGTTGACTGAATTTATATCCGAACGTCCTGAACCTCAGCAAGTTTGGGCCGTTAGTCTCCAGAAACAGCAACGTGACAATGATCAGGTAACATCTGTTTTGCAAGAGACTGTTTGTGGAGGAGGGGCTGGGAGTGGGGAGATTTCTAAGCTCACAGACCCACAGCTGAAAAGCAGTTAAACAAAACTCTCTGAAGGAACAATTCCCTGGCGTGTAACTGTGAGCTGTGTGGGGACTACCTCTGATTTCGTTCTCCTTTCAAACCGGGTTATATTTAGACAGCTTTGCTTGTTTGATTTTCGTGTGATTTATTCCTTAACAAGCTTCCATTTTATTGTTGAAACCAAATCTTCAGCCTTGCATATTTATTGGTCAGTGAAAAACCACCATGTTTAATAAAATGAGAAATGATCTATCACGGGCATCGTTTTCACACAGAGGGTGGTACGTGTAGGAAGTGAGCTGCCAGAGGAAGTGGTGGAGGCTGGTACAATTACAATGTTTAAAGGGCATCTGGATGGGGATATGAATAGGAAGGGTTTGGGAAACTTAAAAGGGTTCAGAAAAGAGGCTGAATAGGCTGGGGCTGTTTTCCCTGGAGTGTCGGAGGCTGAGGGGCGACCTTATAGAGGTTTATAAAATCATGAGGGGCATGGATAGGATAAATGTACAAGGTCATTTCCCTGGGATGGGGGAACTACACAACTAGAAGGCATAGGTGAAGGGTGAGAGGGGAAAGATTTAAAAGAGACCTAAAGGGCAACGTTTTCCCACAGAGGGTGGTATGTGCATGAAATGAGCTGCCAGAGGAAGTGGTGGAGGCTGGTACAATTGCACCATTTAAGAGGCATCTGGGTCGATATATGAATAGGAAGGGATTAAGAGGGATATGGGCCGGGTGCTGGCAGGTGGGACTAGATTGGGTTGGGATATCTGGTCGGCATGGATGGGTTGGTCCGAAGGGTCTGTTTCCGTGCTGTACATCTCTACGACTCTAAGTGCAAAACACTCAAGTTACAGCGTAACAGAAGAATAATAAATCATAAATGATCAGACTTCTTTCGCAGCAGTTCGAAGTCGTGCAAAGAATTTCAGATGGGAAAGAGTCCGATCATATTGTGCTAAAGAGCCTGATGCCTCAGGAGGGAGAAACTGTTGCACAGTCTGGCCGTGAGAGACCGAAGGGTCTGTTTCCACGCTGTACATCCCTATGACCCGAAGCCAGATTTAATATGGTCCAGTGGAAACATCATTGGGATCAGAAGGGCTTACACCTGAAACGTCGATTCTCCTGCTCCCCCCCGATGCTGCCTGACCCGCTGCGCTTTTCCAGCCCTGCACTCTCTCCACTCTGACTCTCCAGAATCTGCAGTCCATGCTTCTTCCCATTATAACACCACACCCTGAGCGATCATTACTGATTTGAGAGGGCGATTCCTGGATAATTCCACCCCCCCCCACCCCTCCTGCTCCTTCCTATCCCGGCCTCTGGTTTGTATCGAAACATCGAAGATAGGAGAGGTGCAGACCATTCAGTCTGCTCCGCTGTCCAGTTCAAAATCCTCATCCTGCTTTCTTCCCAGACCGCTTAGTACCTTGATCTTGAAGAGCAGCCCAGTGGCTCAGTGGTTAGCACTGTTGCCTTACAGCGCCAGGGTCCTAGGTTCAGTCCCAGCCTCAGGGCGACTGTCTGTGTGGCGTTTGCACATTCTCCCCGTGTCTGCGTGGGTTTCCTCCCACAGTCCAAAGATGTGCAAGTTAGGGTGAATTAGCCAAGCTACATTGCCCATAGTGTTAGGTGCTTTAGTCAGAGGGAAATGGGTCTGGGTGGGTTACTCTTCGGAGGGTCGGTGTGGACTGGTTGGGCTGAAGAGCCTGTTTCCGCACTGTAGGGAATCTAATCTAAACTACGTCTAAGTCTTGCTTTGGCCTCACGATTTTCTGTTGCAATGATATTGCTGTGTGACTGGGTGGGCGTAGACAGGGGTGATATAATGGCCCCAAATCCCGCAGTATGTTCCCTCAGCATCCTGCAGTGCCCTCGGCCCCTCCTTGAACACAAAAAGCATGCGTTTGAGTGACCGGAGACAGCTCAGAGTCCCCCACGTTGTAAAATATTCCTTCATGAGGAACGGGTGCCGCTGGGCGAGACGAACATGTCTTCCCCGTGGGCTGGCTGCCTTTGAGAAGATGGTGATCAGCTCCTTTCCTGAAACGGCCATGGTCTATATGGTGCAGGCAGACCCACAATGCTGTTCGGGAGGCGGTTGCTGGATCTTAACCCAGAAGGCACGGTGATACATTTCCAAGTCTGGATAGTGAGAACCCTAGCGAGTTATGAGAAGATTTGTAGCTCAGGTTGAGGTTCTGGAATGTGAGTTTGCTCGCTGAGCTGGAAGGCTCATTTTCAGACGTTTCGTCACCCTACTAGGCAACATCTTCAGTGGGCCTCCGGTTGAAGCACTGGTGTTGTGACCCACTTTCTATTTATGTAGAAAGGTTTCCTAGAGTGATAGAATCCCTACAGTATGCAAATAGGCCCTTCGGCCCAACAAGTCCACATCACCTGACTACCACCTGATGAAGGAGCGACGCTCCGAAAGCTAGTGCTTCCAATTAAACCTGTTGGACTTAAACCTGGTGTTATGTGATTTTTAACTTTGTACATCAACCCTCCGCAGAGTAACCCAGCTAGACCCATTCCCCTATGCTCTACATTTACCCCTGACTAATGTACCTAACCTACACGTCCCTGAACACTATGGGGCAATTTAGCGTGGCCAAACCACCCTAAGCTGCGCATCTTTGGACTGTGGGATAAACCGGAGCAAACCCACGCAGACACGGGGAGAGTGTGCAAACTCCACACAGGCAGTCACCCGAGGTTGGAATTGAACCCGGGTCCCTGGTGCTGTGAGGCAGCAGTGCTAACCACTGAGCCACCGTGCTGCCCACTTTAGATTACCTACAGTGTGGAAACAGGCCCTTGAGCCCAACAAGTCCACACCAATCCTCTGCAGAGTAACCCACCCAGACTAATTTCCTGACATTTACCCCAGATGAATGCACCTAACCCTACGGGCAATTTAGCATGGCCAATTCACCCTGACCTGCACATCTTTGGACTGTGGGAGGAAACCGGAGCACCCGGAGGAAACCCACGCAGACACTGGGGAGAATGTGCTAACTACTGAGCTGCCATGCCACCGGTTGGTGATGTCATTTCCAATGTTGATGTCATTTCCGGTGTTGGTGATGTCGTTTCCTGGTCTTTTTCTCAGAGGGTGACTGTTAGGACAAGGGATAAACCCTTCTGCTAGTTTAACCCAGCCACACAGAAAAGAATCACCCGTTAAAATTCGACAGGCTAAGAACTATCCCAAAGGTCACTATTTAAAGTAAAAACGACACCTTTATTCTTTAAGTCCAACAGAGAATATTAAAACCAACAACTATTTACAACTCCTTTCTCTTCAACCTATCTTGTACCTCCCCCCTCTACAATACTAGTCCGATAAAACAATCTAGCTTAAGATTAAAAAAAATTACAACCAGTCAGCTTTGCCGAGTCTCCTTTGTAGATTCTCTCGAGGTTGGTTTCGATGTTCTGCCGTGCAAAGTCCTTCTCCAGAGAAGTACCTCTCAGAGAGCTCTGAAACCAGCGGCCTACATTTGTTGGTCTTTTGGCAGCTCTCCCTCAATTGTTCAAAAATGTCCCCAAAGCATCAGATCATTTCATTGGTTTTAATGTGAACAAAATACTAAATGCAAACGTGATTGGATTTTGGCATCTTGGGGCATAACTTAAACTGATTGGCCGAACTTGAATTTGTTTTTAGTTTCCTGGCAACCCAGCTGCTGCTAGCTGGTTCCCAACTGTTACATTCTTACCTTGTTGAGGACTCTCTGTGCTTTGTCAGTTCTTGCTAGATTTTCAAGTCTCTGAAAGGTATAGTACCCCGACAACTTCATAATAGTGGGAGATGGGGTCCAAGTCGTTGTGTTTGCTGATAGAGTTCCGGTTGGAACACCAGGCCTCCAGGAATTCTCTTGCGTGTCTCTGTTTGGCTTGTCCAAGGATGGATGTGTTGTCCCAGTCGAAGTGGAGTCCTTCCTCATCTGTAGGTAAGGATACCAGTGAGATTATCTTTTTGTGGCCAGTAGATGTTCATGTATCCTGGTGGTTAGTGACTCCTTGCAGGTGGTGGTGTCCCACCAATGATCATGACCTCTCCCATGCCCCTAGCTCATAATGAAAACCGTTAATTGCCCTCTCAAAAGGCCTAGCAGGTGACTGAGTTGCATCAGTGGCCACAAAGTCACAAGGAAATGACAGAAAGTGGGCTGCAGCTGTTCAAGAAGGGACCTCACTACCAGGGCAACTAGAGATGGGTGAAAAATGTTGGCCCAGCCAGCAATGTCTACATCCCATCAGGGAATACAAAGTAGTCAGTATCCAACCAATATAAGACAGAGTAAATTTCTCCCTACGCCCACAACCTCAATATACAACGGTGAATGTTATCCGCATCGCTAGAAACCCAGACCCTGAGAAAAAAGAGAACATTATCCCATCCCTACTACCCCAGACACTAATAAAAAAGTGAACATTATCCCCATCCCTACTAGCACAGACTCTGGGAAAAAAGTGGAAATTATCCTCATTCTTCCTCCACCAGACCCTTTTAAAATGTGGAAAATATCCTCATCCCAATAACCCCAGATCCTGGGAAAAAAATGAATATGATCTCCATTCCTATTACCCAGGCCCTGTGAAGAATGTGGACATTATCCCCATCCCTATCAACCCAGGCCCTCGGAAAAAAGTGAACATTATTCCCATCACCACTACACCAGGCCCTGGGAAAAATGTGAACATTATCCCCATCCCTAATACCCCAGACCCTGGGAAAATAGTGAACATTATTCCCATTGCCACTACACCAGGCCCTGGGAAAAATGTGAACATTATCCCTATCTCTACTACTCCAGTCCCTGGGATTAAAAAGTGAACATTATCCCCATCGCCACGACACCAGACCCTGGGAAAATAGTGAACATTATCCCCATCGCCACTACACCAGGCCCTGGGAAAACAAAAGTGAACATCATCCCCACTCCTGCCACCCACGATCTTAACGGAGAACAGTATCTCCCTGGAATGAGCGTTGTTCTGATGGACTCAGACTTTGACAGTGTAAACATTCCTGACCTGATTCCGGATTTAAGACCTTCCGAGATCAGACTCAACTTTTCTCCAACTCAGATCACGTGAGGAACTGTGCCAACGCGATGCAGGGTCACGTGATCACACTGAGCCAACCGTTGCATCTTCGAAGGGATCTCTGGTAGCCGGGTTGGTCTGACGTGAGAATGCTGCAGAACGTGGCACGGCAGAGAGGAGGAGGAAGCGACCAACTCCGCAACTGGGAGATAGAGGGCAGCCTGAGGAGCAGAAGGGCTCAGGTCAGTTATAGGGTGAACCGCAAGAGACGTTCCAGTGGGGCTTTCACTTCTGCGTCTCCTTCCTCCATCGTCCCTCTCTTGTCTGTCAGTGCAAGGCTGAACTCTATGAGGAAGGGTTTGAGGACTCTGGGACGATACTGGATGGACTTTCGAAGGATGAGGGGAGAATCCGAATGAAACTGACCGAACGCTGAACGGCCTGGACAGAGTGGGACATTAGGAAGATGTTTCAATGGGCAGGAGAGATTAGATTACTTACAGTGTGGAAACAGGCCCTTCGGCCCAACGACACCGACCCTCCGAAGAGTAACCCACCCAGACCCTTTTCCCTCTGACTAATCCACCTAACACTCTGGGCAATTTAGCACGGCCAAGTCACCTAACCTGGACATTTTTTGGACAGTGGGAGGAAACCGGAGCACCCGGAGGAAACCCACGCAGACACGGGGAGAATGTGCAAACTCCACACAGACAGTCGCCTGAGGCGGGAATTGAACCCGGGTCTCTGGCGCTGTGAGGCAGCAGTGGTAACCACTGTGCTGCCCCAGATTTGGGCCCGAGGGCACAGCCTTTGAGTAAAAGCCTCTTATCAAGCCTTAGGATTGAGATTCGAAGCCACAGGGTCATGCTGCAGGTGTACAAAGCTCTGGTGCAGTCGCACTTGGAGTATTGTGTACAGTTCTGGGCACCGCATTATAGGAAGGATGTCAAAGCTTTTGGAAAGGGTCCAGAAGAGATTTAGATTTGCTTCCTTCCAGTGTGGAAATAGGCCTGTCGGCCCAACAAGTCCACACCGACCCAACGAAGAGCAACCCACCCAGACCCATTCTCCTATATTTACCCCTTCACCGAACACTATGGGGCACTTTAGTGTGACCAATTCACTCTGACTGTGGGAGGAAACCGGAGCACCCAGAGGAAACCCACGCAGATACAGGGACAATGAGCAAACTCCACACAGACAGTTGCCCGAGGCGGGAATTGAACCCGAGTCCCTGGCACTTTGAGACAGCAGTGCTAACCACTGTGCCACCGTGCTGCCCACTTATCAGGATGTTGCCTGGTGTGGAGGGAAGGTCTTACGAGGAAAGGCTGAGGGAACTGAGGCTGTTTTCGTTAGAGAGAAGAAGGTTGAGAGGTGACTTAATAGAGACATACAAGATAATCAGACGGTTAGAGAGGGTGGGCAGGGAGAGCCTTTTTCCTCAGATGGTGAAGGCTAGCATGAGGGGACATAACTTTAAACTGAGGGGTGATAGATATAGGACAGATGTCAGAGGTAGTTTCTTTACTCAGAGAGAAGTAGGGGTGCGGAATGCACTACCTGCAACAGTAGGAGACTCGCCAACGTTAAGGGCATTTAAATGGGCATTGGATAAACATATGGATGTAAATGGAATAGTGTAGGTCAGATGGGCTTCAGATTGGTTCCACAGGTCGGTGCAACATCGAGGGCCGAAGGGCCTGCACTGCGCTGGAATGTTCTATGTTCTCCATGTGGTGGTTCAGGGGCTGCACAGAAAGGGCGTCTGCTCAGGAAAGGAGTGGGTGAGCCCGAGGAACGTTGAAGGACAAAGCTTTGGTTACAGTCTCCACTGTGAGCTTTGCTTTCTAACTGGGAATGATCTCTGGGCCTTGCGGATCATCTGGAATGGGTCAACACGAAAAGGAGGAGGAGGAAGACACAAAGGCTGAACAGTAACTAGAACTTTGTGTTTGAGCCACTCAGCTGCCAGTCCCTCTCTCTACTCGGTAAGGGGTCAATGGCATTTTTAAGCTGAAATGAAGAGAGAGCCTCATTCAACTTAAACTCCCAGGAAGCCGTGGAAGAGCAGGAAATGGACATTAGGAGGGATCTACCACACTGCGGTGAAGTTTTCACTCAAGTGCCTGGAAAATATTTCACTGTTCTGCTGCACGTAACTTGATAATTTAATTTCAGAATGGAGGTGCAGATGGTGCAAGGCAGTAAGAATTGTCAACCAGAGCTGATCAGCATTTTGGAAACGGAGACATTAATCATAGAACATAGAACATTCCAGCGCCGTACAGGCCCTTCGACCCTCGATGTTGCGCTGACCTATGAAACCAATCTGAAGCTCATCTAACCTACACTATTCCATTCTCGTTCATATGCCTATCCAATGACTACTTAAATGCCCTTAAATGCCCTCAGAAAAGATTTACAAGGGTGTTGCCAGGGTTGGAGGATTTGAGCTATAGGGAGAGGCTGTACAGGCTGGGCTGTTTTCCCTGGAGCGTCAGAGGCTGAGGGGTGACCTTATACAGGTTTATAAAATTATGAGGGGCATGAATAGGATAAATAGGCAAAGTCTTTTCCCTGGTGTTGGGGGAGTCCAGAACCAGAGGGCATAGGTTTAGGGTGAGAGGGGAAAGATATAAAAGGGACCTAAGGGGCAACTTTTTCACACAGAGAGTGGTACGTGTATGGAATGAGCTGCCAGAGGAAGTGGTGGAGGCTGGTACCGTTGCAACATTTAAGAGGCATTTGGATGGGTATATGAATAGGAAGGGTTTGGAGGGATATGGGCCGGGTGCTGGCAGGGGGGACTAGATTGGGTTGGGATATCTGGTCGGCATGGACGGGTTGGACCGAAGGGTCTGTTTCCGTGCTGTACATCTCTATGACTCTGACTCTAAGTTGGCGAGCCAATTACTGTTGCAGGCAGTGCATTCCACAGCCCTACTACTCCCTGAGTAAAGAAACTACCTCTGACATCTGTCCTATATCTATCACCCCTCAATTTAAAGCTGTGCCCCCTTGTGTTAGCCATCACCATACTTGGAAAAAGGCTCTCCCTGTCCACTCTCTCTAACCCTCTGATTATCTTATATGTCTCAATTAAGTCACCTCTCAACCTTCTTCTCTCTAACGAAAACAGCCTCAAGTCCCTCAGCCTTTCCTCGAAAGACCTTCCCTCCATACCAGGCAACATCCTGGTACATCTCCTCTGAACCCTTTCCAATGCTTCCACATCCTTCCTATAATCACTGGACCCTTTTAGATACTGTCGATTTTCCACCAAAGATTAATTTGGGAATCGAAGCAAATGTTCACAGTTTTTTTTTTGGAAATTAGATTCAATTCAGAGTTTTTGAATGAAGCTGAAAGATCACAAAGAGGTTTTCAAACGGGTAAGTTCTGTTCTGGACCGAGGAGGGGGTTGGTCACTGGACTCGAAACTCGGATTTCTTTCCACAGCTGCTGCCGGACCTGCTCAGCTCCGTGTTTTTTGTCCCTGCTTTCCAGCATCCGCAGTTTTTTTTAAAATTTCAAATGGGAAAGTGCTAACTCGCAAACCAGGAAGGTGTTCAGGATGGAAATCTCCAGTCAGTGATCCAGGCAGTTGGTGTCAGCAACCACAAATGATCCCGGATGTGATTCACAGCAGAACTGACCCTGTCGTCATGACGACGTCGCTCAGGCACCATTGAGGTGCAGGATTGGGTGAATCTCTTTCCACACACGCGGCGGGTGAAGTGTCTCTCTGTGACCCCACCAGCGAGCAAGGACAGTGGAGAAACGCCTGAATCTCCTTCTGCAGCGGGAGCAGCTGAATGGCCTCTCCCCCCAGTGCGAACCCACTGGTACCTCACCAGGCCCGGAGCCTGAGTTAATCCCTTCCCCACACACACAGAGCAGCTGAACGGCCTCTCCCCAGTGTGAACTCGCTGGTACCTCACCAGGCCCGAAGGCTGAGTTAATCCCTTCCCCACACACACGTAGAAGCTGAACGGCCTCTCCCCAGTGCGAACTCACTGGTGTCTCACTAGGCCCGAAGACTGAGTATTCGATTTCCCCACACAGAGCAACTGATTAGACTTTCCCCAGAGCGAATTCGCTGGTGTCTCACGAGGCCTGAAAGCTGAGTTAATCCTTTCCTCACACACACACACACACACACACACACGGAGCAACTGAATGGCCTTTCCCCAGTGCGAACCTACTGGTGTCTCACCAGGCCCGAAGGCTGAGTAAATCCCTTCCCCACACACACAGAGCAGCTGAACGGCCTCTCCCCAGTGTGAACCCACTGGTACCTCACCAGCCCCAAATGTTGAGTAACCACTTCCCCCACATGGAGCAGCTGAACGGCCTGTCCCCTGTGTGAACTCGCTGGTACCTCACCAGGGCTGAAGGCTGAGTAAATCCTTTCCTCACACACACACACACGGAGCAGCTGAACGGCCTTTCCCCAGTGTGAACACGCTGGTGTCTCACCAGGCCCGAAGGCTGAGTTAATCCCTTCCCCACACACACAGAGCAGCTGAACAGCCTCTCCTCAGTGCGAACGCGATGGTGGTCTTTGAGGCTGGGTCAATTTCTGAACCTGTTTACACCTTGAGTGCAGCGGAATGGCTCCTCCTCAGAGTGAATCCGCTGGTGAGTCACCAGTTTGGATGATGGTGTGAATACATTCATGAACTGGGAGCAGGGGAACAGACTCTCCCCAGTCTGAATCCCTTCCCACAAGTAGAGTCGAGCCCTTAGTGGTGTGCATACAGTTTTGTTTTCTTTATTAGTTCACGGGATGACGGCGTGTCTGGCCGGGCCAATATTTATTACCCATCCCGGATTACCCAAAAGGCAGTTGAGAGTCAACCACGTTGCTGTGGGTCTGGAGTCACATGTAGGCCCAGACAAGGTAAGGATGGCAATTTCCTTCCTTAAAAGGACATTAGTGAACCAGGTGGGCTTTTCTGACAATCGACTTGCCCCCCAAAAACACCTTCCCGTCCTGGCACCCTCCCCTGCCACCGAAGGAATTGCAAAACCTGTGCCCACACCTCCTCCCTCCCCACCATCCAAGGCCCCAAAGGAGCCTTCCACATCCATCAAAATTTTGCTTGCACATCCACCAATGTCATTTGTTGTATCCATTGCTCCCGATGTGGTCTCCTCTCCATTGGGGAGACTGGACGCCTCCGAGCAGAGCGCTTTAGGGAACTTGTTAGAAACGAAAATCGCTTCTCAATAATCGCTCTAGACAAATTCAGGAAAACAAAGTTTTATTAGCAAGTGTGCAGAGTTGGGCACCCTTCTGAGAAAAAGGCGCGCCAGGCTAACAAAGTTTTCGATTAAATACAGTACAAGCCCCTCCCCTCTATAGCTCTAAAGAGTCACGAGGTTCACATTCTGAACATTCATTATTTTTCCATTCTGGACCCTTATCACAAAGTCTGCAGTATATGTCTCCCTAGTTGTTTTTCTAGCCTGCAGTCTTATCAGTCAAGGACTTATTCTTCTCTGTCAGAGTTAGTGGTCTTATCAATCAAGGACTTGTTTTTATACTCTGTCTCGTCCTTTATTATAGAGAAGCATGTTTTACCCTACCCCCACGGCTCTATTCCCCTTAGACTCTGAGGTCATACACATCTTAACTATTTGTACCGAAATCGTCTCTCACAGAACATCTCCGGGACACCCGCACCAATCAACCACACCGCCCTGTGGCCCAACATTTCAACTCCCCTCCCACTCTGCCGAGGACATGGAGGTCCTGGGCCTCCTCCACCGCCGCTCCCTCACCACCCGACACCAGGAGGAAGTACGTCTCATAAATTGCTTATAAATAAATTGCTGTCAAATCAGGATGGAAACTGAGAGAAAACCAACACTTGTCTTGATTTGGGTTTATGTTTGCAGGGTATTTAGTCCTCCAGCCCTGCCCCCTCATTCACTTTGGCTGCTTGGAGGACCACTGACCCAGTTCAGTCCTCCAGCCCCGCCCCTTCATTCACTGTGGTTGCTTGGAGGACCACCGACCCAGTTTTTACCTCAGTCCTCCAGCCCCGCCCCTTCATTCACTTTGGCTGCTTGGAGGACCACCGACCCAGTTCAGTCCTCCAGCCCCGCCCCTTCATTCAATTTGGTTGCTTGGAGGACCACTGACCCGGTTCAGTCCTCCAGCCCCGCCCCTTCATTCACTTTGGTTGCTTGGAGGACCACCGACCCAGTTCAGTCCTCCAGCCCCGCCCCTTCATTCACGGTGGTTGCTTGGAGGACCACCGACCCAGTTTTTACCTCAGTCATCCAGCCCCGCCCCTTCATTCACTTTGGTTGCTTGGAGGACCACCGACCCAGTTCAGTCCTCCAGCCCCGCCCCTCATTTACTCTGATTGGTCGAAGCAACAGCACGCGCCTTCAGTCCGCCGGCCCCGCTCCTTCATTCCGCCTGATTGGTTGGAGGACCTCCGCCCCTTAAAGCGTGCTGACTGATTGGAGGACCTCCCACCCGCGTTCTGTCCTCCAGCTCCTCCCCCCCTTTCCCACTCTGATTGGTTGGAGCAGCAAGTCACCGCCCCTATCTCCCGGCCAAACCTCCTTCTATTGGTGCCGAGCTGCCGTCAGTCACTTGGGTCCCCATGGTGATCCCCCGACCAGAGGGAGAGGGCGGGAGCTTCAGGACTTGAAGGAGCCAGCCTTGGACTGGGGCAGACAAGCTTAAAAGTCAACGAGGAGCACTACCGCACTTAGGTGGTCGTGTGGGGGTAAAATTTTAAAAAAATATATAAACAAAGAAAAGAAAAAAAAAAGAATATAAACAGGAGGTTTTTTTTGTAAGCTGTTTGTTTAAAAAATAAAAAAAAATAAAAGTCAACTTGGTAAAAACAATGACTGCAGATGCTGGAAACCAGATTCTGGATCAGTGTTGCTGGAAGAGCACAGCAGTTCAGGCAGCATCCAAGGAGCAGCGAAATCGACGTTTCGGGCAAAAGCCCTTCATCAGGAATAAAGGCAGTGAGCCTGAAGGGTGGAGAGATAAGCTAGAGGAGGGTGGGGATGGGGAGAGAGTAGCATAGAATACAATGGGTGATTGGGGGAGGGGATGAAGGTGATAGGTCAGGGAGGAGAGGGGTTGGGTCTGAGGGCGGAGGTGCGGGATGTGGATGAGATGCGATGGAGGGCATCTTTAACCACGTGGGAAGGGAAATTGCGGTCTCTAAAGAAGGAGGCCATCTGGTGTGTTCTATGGTGGAACTGCTCCTCCTGGGAGCAGATACGGCGGAGGCGGAGGAATTGGGAATACGGGATGGCATTTTTGCAAGAGGTAGGGTGGGAAGAGGTGTAAGCCAGGTAGCTGTGGGAGTCGGTGGGGCTGTAAAAAATGTCAGTGTCAAGGCGGTCGTCACCAGGTAGCTGTGGGAGTCGGTGGGTTTGTAGAAAATGTCAGTGTCAAGTCGGTCGTTATTAATGGAGATGGAGAGGTCCAGGAAGGGGAGGGAGGTGTCAGAGATGGTCCAGGTAAATTTAATGTCAGGGTGGAATGTGTTGGTGAAGTTGATGAGTTGCTCAACCTCCTCGCGGGAGCACGGGGTGGCGCCAATGCAGTCATCAATGTAGCGGAGGAAGAGGTGGGGAGTGGTGCCGGTGTAATTACGGAAGATCAACTGCTCTACGTAGCCAACAAAGAGACAGGCATTGCTGGGGCCCATACGTGTGCCCATGGCTACTCCTTTGGTTTGGAGGAAGTGGGAGGATTCAAAGGAGAAATTGTTAAGGGTGAGGACCAGTTCGGCCTAACGAATGAGAGTGTCGGTGGAAGGGTACTGTTGGGGACGTCTGGAGAGGAAAAAACGGAGGGCTTGGAGGCCCTGGTCATGGCGGATGGAGGTGTAGAGGGATTGGATATCCATGGTGAAGATGAGGCGTTGGGGGCCGGGGAAACGGAAGTCTTGGAGGAGGTGGAGGGCATGGGTGGTGTCTCGAACGTATGTGGGGAGTTCCTGTACTAGGGGGGATATAACAGTGTCGAGGTAGGTAGAGATGAGTTCAGTGGGGCAGGAGTCACACAACACCAGGTTATAGTCCAACAGGTTTCTTTGAAAGCCCTCGAATTTCCATATTAAAGAGCCTAACCCAGCATATCCCATCCTAAAAGATGCAAGACTTGAACTAAGTTTGTTTAATATAATCCCTGTAACCCTTTTGCTATAAATGCTGTGTCCTCTGGTCCAGTTCCACCACCGCCTGATGAAGGGGCAGCACCTCGAAAGCTAGTGCTTCCAAATAAAGTTTAAAAAAACATCACACAACACCGGGGCTAGAGTCCAACAGGTTCATTTGGAAGCACTAGCTTTCGGAGCGCTGCTCCTTCATCAGATGGTTGTGGAGGTTAAGATCGTTCTCACAGAATTTAGAGCCAATGGAGTCCAGTGTCAGGGAGTCAGGATTTGGAGGTGCTGGTGTTGGACTGGGGTGTGCAAAGTTTAAAATCACACAACACCAGGTTATAGTCCAACAGGTTTAATTGGAAGCACTAGCTTTCGGAGCGCCGCTCCTTCGTTAAGTGATAGTGGAATAGGACTATAAGACAGAATGTAGTGTAACAGGATTGCAATGTCATATTAGTAAACTATTTTAGCTTGAGTCTTTCATCTTTTAGAATGTTTTGGAGGTGCCAGTGTTGGGCTGGGATGTACAAAGTTAAAAATCACAACACATCAGGTGATAGCTCAACAGCTTTATTTGAAACCACTAACGTTCGGAGCGCTGCTCCTTCAGCAAGTGATTGTGGAGTATAAGATCATATATCACAGAATTAATCGCAAAGGTTTACAGTGTGATGTAACTGAAATGATACTTTGAAAAGGACCTTGATTGTTTGTTAAGTCACTCATCTTTTCGAATGACCACGTTGGTTTCAGTTCTTTCAAATGTAAATCCCAGAACCTGTTTTTAAAGTTATATTCTCAAGTGAACTTTAACAATAGGTGCCATGTTGTCTGCAAAAGCTAGTGCCCCCATATAAACCTGTTGGACTATAACCTGGTGTTGTGTGATTTTTAACTTTGTCCACCCCAGTCCAACTCCGGCACCCCCGTATCATATCTTGAGAATGCAATTTAAAAGAAGTTCTGGTGTTTACATATGAAAGAACAGAAAGCAGCTTATCCCATTATAAAAGATGAATGTTTTTATCTAAGCTGGTTTACTGTATCACATCTCCATGACACTGGACTCCTTTGACTATAAATTCTGTGACTATGATCTTATTCTCCACAACCACCTGATGAAGGAGCAGCGCTCTGAAAGCTAGTGCTTCCAAATAAACCTGTTGGACTATAACCTGGTGTGGTGTGATTTTTAACATTCTTAAGTTAACTCAGCTTTTTAAACAATACCTGTGAAATCTCTGTGAGCGTCCCAATGTTGAGATAGACTAACAAGACCTCTGCATAGTTTTACAGAGTTTTACATGGATTGGGGCAAAATAAAATGTAATTCTACAAAAACAAGTTCACCCCATTAGCTTATATGTAGGAGCGACAGATTGAGTGTGCGCATGTGGGTGTTAGTGCACATCATTGATTGAGTGTGTAGGCTTAGTTAAGTGTGTGTGCGAGTGTGATGGGGTATGTGTGAGAGGGTGCGTCTGCTGGTGTGAGTGCAGGGGGTGTAAGTGCATATGAGAGAGAGCTTGTGTGTGAAGGACGGTTTGCATGGGTATGTGAGTGTGTGTCTGTGTGAGAGAGAGAGAGAGAGTGTATTGTGCAGTGGGGTCACCTGCAGTACAGTAAAATGTTTTGTGTGCAGTATGAGCAGATCATAACGTGCTTAGACAGAGTGAGGCATGCAAGGTTACGGCTACACAGGAAGTGCACAAAAGCATGATCAACATTTGACTTCAAATGGGAAAGGTCCATTCAGAAGTCTAATGACAGTGGTAAAGAAGCTGTTGAAAAATGTGTTGCTGGAAAAGCGCAGCAGGTCAGGCAGCATCCAAGGAGCAGGAGAATCAACGTTTCGGGTATAAGCCCTTCTTCAGGAATGAAAGAAGCTGTTGTTGAACCTCTTGGCACATGTGTTTAAGCTTCTGTACCTTCTGCCTTGACGGAAGAGTTTGGAAGAGAGTATTAGCAGGGTGGGGAGCTTCTTTGATGATGTTGTCTGCCTCTCTGTGGCAAAGGAAGGTGGAGTTTATGATGATGATGCTCCTTTAACAAGGTTATGTTGTCCTTGGCTTTCTTTCTCCAGAGAGGTCATTAAAAACACAGACTCTGAAAAGTCTAAGTTCGAAGGGCTTTAGGGCCAGACAAAGATATGCACGAGAATTCCTGGAAGCATGGCGTTCCAACCGGAACTCTAACAACAAACACATCGAGTTAGACCCCATCTACCACCCCCTGAGAAAAGAAACAGGAAGTAACTTCACCACAGGAAATAACATCGCCACAGGAAATGACATCACCAACCCAAAGATAGAAATAGAAAGCAGGAATTTTTAGCAGTGCTTCGCCCAGAGGCCCACTGAAGATGTTACCTAGTAGGGTGACGAACCGTCTGGAAATTAACCTTCCAGCTCAGCGAGCAATCTGACATCCAAAACCTCAACCTGAGCTACAAATCTTCTCAAAACTCGTTAAGGCTTTAGGGTCAATTTGATTATAACCAAAAGATACTGACTCAGGCAAAAGGCGTCCAAGATTAAAACAGACACTTGCATAATGAAAGGGGGAGCGGCCAGTTTTTCCAGGTCAGCTTTTGTCTGGTTTAGTCTGGCTATTCACTGAAAGCTGTCGGGCAGTGTTGAAAGCTGCTAGATTCAAAGAAGCAGGTTCATGCTAGTAATCTCTCTCGGAATTCTCTCCTGGAAGACCCTGGGTTTGATTTTATCTGTTGTGCCGTGGGACGTTTATGGGCGTTGTTGCAAGTATTGGGGGCAGCATCATTAAGTTAGTGTAATCTGCTGGGTTTTTGGATGGGTTAAGTTATCCACTTTCGTTTTGTTTGTGTTTCATCGGGTAATGGAGTAAGTCAATTCTGTTTTGTTTAAAATGAAGGGGTTTGACCAGCTGCATCCCTCCTGGCTTAGAACAACCAGCAGGGTTCGGAGAAAGTGAGGACTGCAGATGCTGGAGAGTCAGAGTCGAGAATGTGGTGCTGGAAAAGCACAGCAAGTCAGGCAGCATCCGAGGAGCAGGAGAATCGGCGTTTCGGGCAAAAGCCCTTCATCAGGATTGAGGCTGGTGAGCCGATAGGGTAACGGGATAAATGGGAGGGAGGTGGGAGTGGAGCTGGGGAGGAAGGTAGCTTCAACTCCCCCTCCCACTCAGCCAAGGACACGCAGGTCCTGGGCCTCCTCCATTGCCACTTCCTAACCACCTGAATCCTGAAGGAAGATCGCCTCATCTTCCGCCTTGGGACCCTCCAACCCCACGGCATCGAAGTGGATTTCACCGGTTTCCTCATTTCCCCTACCCCCCTACCTAACCCCAGATCAAACCTTCTATTTGGACACCACCTTGATGACCTGTCCATCTTTCTTCCCACCTATCCGCTCCACCCTCCTTTCCGACCTATCGCCGTCAGCTCCCACCTCCATTTACCTATCGCATTCCCAGGTATCTTCCCCCTCCAACGCCCCCCCCACCCCCCCCCTCCCCTTTATCTCTCTGAGCAAAAGTTACTTTCTCGAAATGTTTTGAGGGGGTCTGGCCCAGTCCGTGACAAAAGGTGAACCACAGATGGGAGGTTGGCTTGCGTGACGGCCTGGCTTGTGTTCACAGCCCTCCATAGTTTCTTACGGTCCTAGGCAGAGCAGTTGCCATACCAGGCTGCGATGCATCCAAATAGAGTGGTTTCCGTGATGTGTCTCTAAACGTTGGTGAGGGCACTGTTCAGTCATGCCAAACCTCCTGAGCCTCCAAAGGAAGAAGAAGTGTTGTTATTGACCATCGCGTCTGCCTGGGTGGTTATCATCACTCCTGTATTCTGAAGATGTGGGTGTATCTTAAGAGAGTTAAAAGTAGCAGAACTAGCACCAAGTATCCTCAATAAGGCAACAACGTAACACTTGCTCGAACAACTCGGTTAGCTCGTTGCCTGGAGACAAAAACAATTCGAGGCTGGAATCGAACCCAGATCCCTGTTGCTTTAACAGTGACCCTTCTGCACCCAGCCTTCCACCAGTACCAGCTCACCAAGCTGAAAATGACTCTGTTTACTGTCCACCAGCCAGTCCTGTGTCCTCCACAGATTCCCTACAGTGTCAAAACAGGCCCTTCGGCCCAGCATATCCACACCCACCCTCAAAAGAGTAACGCAAGCGGACCCATTCCCCTACCCTATTGCCTCTGACTAACGTACCTAATCCACACACCCCAAAACAATATGGGGCAATTTTTCATTACTCCTATGTACTTTAAGAGCGTCAAAAGCAGCAGAACTACCGGACACAGCACTAAGTGTTCTCAATAAGGCAACAATGTAAACTTGCTTGAACACTCATGGTGACTCAGTGATCAGCACTGCTGCCTCACAGCACCAGGGTCTCAGGTTCGATTCCAGCCTCGGGCGACTGTCAGTGTGGAGTTTGCACATTCTGCCCGTATCTGCGTGGGTTTTCTCCGGGTGCTCCGGTTTCCTCCCACAGTCCAAAGATGTGCAGGTCAGGTGATTTGGCCATGCTAAATCGCCCATAGTATTAGGTGCATTGTCAGAGGGAAATGGGTCTGGGTGGGTTACTCTTTGGAGGGTCGATGTGGACTGGTTGGGCCGAAGGGCCTGTTTCCACACTGTAGGGAATCTAGTCTAATCACATCTAAACTCGATTAGCTCGTTGCCTGGAGAAAAAAAAAAATCTGAATTCAGCCAATCAGTTTAAATTATACCCCAAAAAATATCAAACTCCAATCCAGTTTGAATTTCACATACTGACAATCTTAAAAGCCAATGATACAAACTGATGCAATGGGGGTATAAGACCCGGGAAAATTGAACAGTTGGGAGGAGAACCTCCAAGCATGTAACCAGACTGCCTGAAAAATAGCTCTCTCTTAAAAGTGCCTTTTCGATCAGTAACCTGTGACGCAGAGATTCCCAACAAGGAGGAAAGAAGACACAGGAAGATCCAAATAGAAGAACGAAAGCTGCCTGGTTTTGAGATAATGTGGTTTTGTAAATCTTGACTGGGAGTTTTATCGGACTAGTATTATAGAAGGGAAGGTAACAGATAGGTTTGAGAAAGAAATAGTGGTTAGTTCATTATTCTCCGTTATACTTTAAGAAATAACATTGTTAATTTTTACTTTAAACAGTTCTTGGCCACTCGAATTTTTACAGATTACTTGCATGGGATAAATCTTTTCTGTGTTATGCTTAGTACCTTCAGGTTGCAGTATCCAGTCAGAATTCTGCCTGTCCACAAAGGGACCAAAGCACACTGGGTTGGGAAGTGTCAGACTGGGCCGAAGTGGGTACTGCGGATGCTGGAGATTAGAGTCAGGTTTAGAGTGGTGTTGGAAAAGCACAGCAGATTTGTGATGGGTCCCTGTGAGCATCAGCTAGGAGAGAGTGAGGACTGCAGATGCTGGAGATCAGACTCGAACAGAGGTGATTTCAATGGGACAGGAGCAGGCTGAGGCAATGGGTCGACTGGGGAGGTCAGATTTGTGAATCTTCGGTAGGTGGCAGAATCGGGCAGTGTGGAGTTCATGGACGATGAGGTTGGAGACTCTAAATGGGAGATTGCCAGACGTGATGAGGTTGCAAATGGTCTGGGAGATGATGCTTTGGCAATAGGACGTGAAGTCATGGTGGAAGGGCCAGTAGGAGGAGGTATCTGCGATTTGGCGCCTGGCTTTAGCAGTGTAGAGATTGATGCGCCGATCTACCACTGTCCCCGCCACCCCCCGGTCTGCGGGTTTGATGTTGAGACTGGGGTTGGAGCATAGGGAATGGAGGGCAGGAGGTTTACCATGGCTCACCCACCTAGCCATCTTTGGACTGTGGGAGGAAACTAGGGGACCCAGGGGGGACCTGCAGACTCAGGAAGAATGTGCAAACGTGTCCCCCAAAGATTAGTCCCTCAAAGCTGGAATCGAACCCAGATCCCTGGTGTTGTGAGGCAGCAGTGTGAACCAATCAGCCACCATGCCATCCAATGCATGAGGAGGGCAGGTAAGAGAAACCCGTAAAATTCTGGAGTAAATGCATAAATGAGACCGAATGCATAAATGAGACCCAGAGACCGAAGAATCCAGATAGGGATCACAGTTTAACGGTATGCAATTTAGGAATGAAATTATGAGAAATTTCTTCACCCAGAGAAAGGCGAGCATGTGGAATCCTCAGCCATAGAAGTGGCTCAAGCCAAAACATTGAACGTTTTCAAAATGGAGTGAGATATACATTTTAGAGCTAAAGAGATCAAAAGATACGGGCAGAAAGCCGGAACAAGACATTGAGTTGGATGACCAGCCATGATTATATTGGCAATGTTAAAAATCACACAACACCAGGTTCTACTCCAATAGGATTATTTGGAAATACTAGCTTTCAGAGAGCCGCTCCTTCATCAGTGTTAGAAACGAAAATCGCTTCTCAATAATCGCTCTAGACAAATTCAGGAAAGCAAAGTTTTATTAGCAAGTCTGCAGAGTTGGGCACTCTTCTGAGAAAAGCGCGCCGAGGCTAACAATGTCTTCTGATTAAATACAGGACAAGTCCCTCCCCTCTGTGGCTCTAAAGAGTCACGAGGTTCACATTCTAAACCGTTCAGCAATTTTCCATTCTATATCCTTATCTTAAAGTCTATAGCAGATGTCCCCCGAGTTGTTTTTTCTTTTTACCCTGTAGTCTTATCAGTCAAGGACTTATTCTTCTCTGTCAGAGTTAGTGGTCCTATTAATCAAGGACTTGTTTTTTTATTCTGTGTGAGTGGTCTTATCAATCAAGGACTTGTTTTTCTACTCTGTCAATGTGAGTGGTCTTATCAACCCGTAGCGGCAGATGTCTCGTCTTTTATTACAGAGAAGCATGTTTTACCCTACCCCTATGGCTCTATTCCCCTTAGACTCTGAGGTCATGCACATCTCTGTTGTTTGTACCGAAATCGTCTCTCACAATCAGGATCTTGGGACGTTGAATTTATAGTAATTGCTTATGATCATGGTGGAGCAGCCTGAAAGAGATATAATGTTAACTGCTCCAATCTGAAGAACATGCAAAGAGGATCAAATCAACCACATGTGATTGAATGGCAGCGCAGACTCGATGGGCTGAATGGCCCACCGCAGCGCGTGCGTCTGGCGGTCAACCACGCCCTACGAGTCACCGCGCAGGCGCATGGGACACGACCGGAGCATGCGCAGTGCGACGCGCACGGTGCGGACACTCCGAGGGCGAGGAGGAGGTCACTTCGGCTCCATCGCCGGTGAGAGCGAGAGAGAGAGAGAAACACAACCAGGGAGGCTCCGTGAACGGGCAGCGGACGGAACAAACCCAGAGTCAGGCCCTGCCGTGCCCCGCGTTGGCGGTGAATCCGCCGGGTGGGGCGGCCCCCGGGCGACGCGGGCCCTGGGTGACGCGGGCCCTGGGTGACGGCGGCCATCTTCGTAAAGGGGGTGGAGGTGGGTTCGGGGGAAGCGACGGGCAGCGGGGCGCATGCGCGGGCCCGTGATGACGGCGGCCACCTTTGTAGAGGGGGCGGAGGCTGATTGGGTGAGGGGAGCGACGGGCAGCGGGGCGCATGCGCGGGCATCCCCGAACCAGCTCATGGAACGTTGTGCATGTCCCTTCCTGGACTTGTCTGGTAGGGGACACCATCAAGATCCTTTTATATGGAGAGGGACTTGTGCACAGCAAAGCAAAACTGAAAATGCAGGAAGCGCTGGAATAAGCTCAGAAACTGGTGCAGGCCATTCAAGTAGTCACTAGCTGATGGGTGGCCTGAAGTCCTTCCTCCCATCTCTCCTTATGTTCTCCTATTAATATCCTGAAGACTTCAATCAGATCATTCCATGACCTTCCAAATTCAAGATGGAACATGCCTAATTTGTATGATCTCTCCTCGGTGGCTCAGTGGTTAGCACTGCTGCCTCACAGTGCCAGGGACCCAGGTTCAGTTTCAACCTCGGGGCGACTCTCTGTGTGGGGTTTCCACATTCTCCCCGTGTCTGCGTGGGTTTCCTCCCACAATTTAAAGATGTGCAGGTTAAGTGAATAGGCCATGCTAAATTGCCGATAGTGTTCAGGGATGTGTAGGTTAGGTGCACTTGTCAGGGCTAATTGTCGAACAATAGTGTAGGGAAATGGGTCTGGGTGGTTTACTCTTCGGAGGGTCAGTGTGGACTTGTTGGGCTGAAGGGCCTGTTTCCACACTGCAGGGAATCTAATTTGGAAAAAAAAAATTACCCCTGAAGTCCAGGCATCATTCAAGTAGGCTACATCATATTCTGAAAATGTGTTGCTGGAAAAGCGCAGCAGGTCAGGCAGCATCCAAGGAACAGGAGAATCGACGTTTCGGGCATAAGCCCTTCTTGTGAGGGAAGTGTGTCCAGCAGGCTAAGATAAAAGGTAGGGAGGAGGGACTTGGGGGAGGGGCTTTGGAAATGCGATAGGTGGAGGGAGCTCTGGTTTCCTCCCACTGTCCAAAGATGTGCAGGTTAGGTGAATTGGCCATGCTAAATTGCCTGTAGTGTTAGGTGCATTAGTTGGGGTAAATTAGGGGAATGGGTCTGGGTGGGTTGCTCTTCGGAGGATTGGTGTGGATTTGTTGGGCCGAAGGGCCTGTTTCCACACTGTAGGGAATCTAATCATAAAGGCCAGTGTCCTATCAGCTTTCTTGATTATTGTCTGCACCTGTTTGTGCCAATTTAAAGATGTATACCTGAACACCCAAACCCTGAAGTCTCTGGATATCCATTGTGTTTAACTTCATACCGTCAGGCAGCATCTGTGAAAAAAGAAACTTATGTTTTGAATGATGAACAGTCATTGGAGTTGAAGATTTAGCCCTGATTTCCTCTATATGGATGCTGTTGGACCTGTTAGTGTTTTGCAGTGTTTTCTATTTTTGTGGTTGTGTTCGCCGAGCTGGGAATTTGTGTTGCAGATGTTTCGTCCCCTGTTTAGTGCTTGGGAGCCTCCTGTGAAGCGCTTCTGTGTTGTTTCCTCTGGCATTTATAGTGGTTTGTCCCTGCCGCTTCCGATTGTCAGTTCCAGCTGTCCGCTGCAGTGGCTGGTATATTGGGTCCAGGTCGATGTGTTCACTGATAGAATCAGTGGATGAATGCCATGCCTGTAGGAATTCCCTGGCTGTTCTCTGTTTGGCTTGTCCTATAATAGTAGTGTTGTCCCAGTCGAACTGCCGGAGGAAAGATCACAGACGCGCTTCACAGGAGGCTCCCAAGCACTGAGGATGTCACCGAGACAGGGGACGAAACGTCTGCAACACAAATTCCCAGCTCGGCGAACAGAACCACAACAACGAGCACCCGAGCTCCAAATCTTCTCCCAAACGTTTTCTATTTTCGTTTCCGATGTCCAGAATTTGCAGTGTTTTGCTTTCTTTCAAGTGAAATGTTTGTTTCTTCTGAATTTCTGCAGAATAGTAGAAGATGATGATTTACAGCTGGAACTCTCAATCCAAGAGTCGTATCAAGATGTGACCGAGTCCCTCCATTCATCAGAACATGAATATCTTCAAGTTTGGAATTTTGTGGTGAAAAGATTTGTCATCTTTGGCTGTGATCGAAGGCGTCAGCGAAGAGTAAGAGTAACTAATTGGTGGAGGGCCAACTTCAATGGGCTAGGAATGATTCTGACCCACGTATATTGGAATCAAGTCTGTAACTGAGCAATAGACCACTTTTAAAGAAGGAACAGTGCTGACAATGTCAAGGTACATTCCTGTGAAAGGGACGGAGTGGGCAAACAAATCCAGAGCTTCCTTAGGCAATGAAACGGAGAAGAAGCAGGGTGGAAAAGGAAAGCGTGTTATTCAACTGCAAACCAAGCACGGTTAGGGTGAATTGCCCATAGTGTTCAGGGATGTGTAGGTCAGATGCATTAGTCAGGGGTAAATGTAGGGTAATAGGGTATGGGTGGGTCACTCTTCGGAGGGTCAGTGTGGGCTTGTTGGGCCAAATGGCCTCTTTCCACCTTGTAGGGATTCTCTGTCGCGATTCTGAGTTTGGAAGATTTGGTGGGGAACTGATTCAGCAAATAACTGTACCAAAGAGGGAATATATAAAAAGACTGCATGCTAACAGAAGTGACTCAAGGTGTGCTCAAAAGGCATGTAACTAGCGAAAAGGTTGTAAAGGTATAGTCAGTCTGATTGCGAACTGAAAAGGATGCTGAGTTGTTAAGTGTCGGTTTTGTGCCTGACTTCATAAAGGAAGAGAATGCCACTCTGGCCATAGACAAACAGGAGGAAATTAAGACGTCTTCAGGGCTTTAAAATTGAAAATGAGGTGGAATTGGCTAGGCTGCACGTTCAAATTGACGAGGCATCAACACAGAAACAGATCATTCAGTCCAACCCGTCCGCCCCGGCCAGTCGTGCCAATCTCACGCCGACCCTTTTTCTGGCATTTGGCCCATACCCTCTAAACCTTTCCTATTCACATACTTATCCAGATGCTTTTTAACTGTTACAGTTGTACCTACCTTCACTTCCTCAGGCAGTTCGTTCCACGCACACACCACCCTCTGACCGAAATGCGTCCAAGGGTTACTGAGGGCCGTGCGAGTGGAAATTGTGGCGGGTGTAGCTGTAACCTTCCAATTCTCTTTGGACGCAGGGGCAGTGAGTGAAGACAGATAGTTAAAGATGTTCCACATTTGTTCAACAACCGAAGGTAAAGACGAGCTCAGCAACAAGAGGCCAGTTCATCTTGGTGTTGGGGAAGCTTTCAAAATCGAACGCAACATAAATAGTCCCTTGAGCAACTTTGGGTTAGTTAAGGAAAGCCATCATGGATTTGTTAAAGGCAACTCCTGTTTGACAACTTGCTTATTTTCTAATGAGCGCACAGAAGGTTGTTAGGGTTGATGTTTTGATAGACTTTACATGGTCTTTCAAAATACATAGGATTAAATGCTGGGCAACAGACTTATAAATGACCTGGGTGAGGGCTTAGAAAGGTGGGTTAGTAAATTTGCGGACGACACTAAGGTCGGTGGAGTTGTGGATAGGGACGAAGGCTGTAGTAGGTTGCAGAGAGACATAGATAGGATGCAGAGCTGGGCTGAGAGGTGGCAATGGGCAACAGACTTATAAATGACCTGGGTGAGGGCTTAGAAAGGTGGGTTAGTAAATTTGCGGACGACACTAAGGTCGGTGGAGTTGTGGATAGGGACGAAGGCTGTAGTAGGTTGCAGAGAGACATAGATAGGATGCAGAGCTGGGCTGAGAGGTGGCAAATGGAGTTTAATGTGGACAAGTGTGAGGTGATACACATTGGACGGAGTAATCGGAATGCAAAGTACTGGGCTAATGGTAGGATT